>NC_046155.1:189227375-189527375 GCF_011064425.1 Rattus rattus | reverse complement strand
TAAACACTGAAGTAGTTTAAAAATAGACGTGTTTTCTCAAACCCGTCTGGGTTGCCGCATTAAGCAATAAAACAGTACTTTATAGCTTGTTAACCCAGATCTCAGGGATATCCTCTGCACAATGCCTGCCCTCACTGTTTACTGTGTGCATCAGCTCGGCAGCGCCACACTCCCCAGGCTCTGCAGTCTTCTCTGGCTGTCCAGCCCGCCTTGGCATTCTCCGTTCATTTAAACTACAGCTGACTTTCACACGTCGTAGCAATGCAGCCTCCTCTCAGATCAGCACACACCATTAATGGAACTTTATAGACTGCTTATTTTCTCTTCTCCCCTGCTTCTGAGACCCTCAGGTACCTTCCACTCCTGTGAAGTATCCAAAGGTACCTTGTTCAGGACACACAGCTCCACAAGTATTTGTCACTGCCCATTTCACCACACTCTGCAGAAAGGTTAGTCAGGCTGCAAGAAGCAGAAAGGGTCACCAGGCAGCGTAATGGTGGTGCAGAATCTCATCACCTAAATTAAAGCACATCAAAGCGATTGGAATGGTCTGATGACTCTGAAATGGTGGCAGATGTTTTAGAAAGGAATGGCTAGTCATTAGAACTCAGGCCAGCTACATTAGGAGGTCAAAATCTGTCACCTTAGATAAATTGCCATAAATTACAGTTTGTCACTGAGTAAAAAGAAGAAGAAGAAAAAACCTAGCTTGGTTTTGAAACTCAAATGCTAGGTGCTCATGTTGGGGCCTTCCAACCCTTCTGTTGCTCTTTAGAGAAAAAATACAAAGCAAAAATTAGATAAGTTTAAAGGCATGTTTAGTCCTATTAAATACACAAATCTTTATAATCTCAGGAGTAACATGAAGCAAACAAACCAACCGTCTGTGTCCTAAGAATACAATGTGGACCACTGGCACGGACAGGTTTGGTTTTTTTCTCCAAATCCTCAAATTTCCCCTTTACCTTTTCCACTAGCATCTAAAGTTTCTGGTACTTGCCTTTCCTGCAGTAAACGATCATTTCCTCCTAACTTTGTCTCCGGCATCTACAGCTGCCTACTCTGCTCTTTTAGAGTGAGCCTCATCCAGTGTGTCTGCTTATGCTCACAGCTCTGACCGCCATCCTTGCTCACATGGGTGGGAGCCATTTGGTCCTCACCCTGTACAATGCCCTATGCTGCTTTTGAGCTTTGGGGGCTGGAAACAGTGTATGACCATGCAGACATCCTCCTTGGTCCTAATAGCAAGTAACCGTGTTTTGGGATCCTTCAGACAGAACCCGAGACAGCGGGTGGTCTTGGAAGCTACCTAACAAGCAAGCTGTGTTACGCTTTCTCTTCATGTGGCCTTATGCCTTTCTTGACCTCTTTGAGCTATGTGTCTCTGTGATTGATGATTTTGATATTGTGAGGCCAGAAAGAGAGTGAGAACCACCCAGAAGAACTTCTTAACATCTTGACTCTCCCTGACTCAGCTGCCAGATACAGCCTCGTTGCATAGCAACAATTAGTTTCCTGTGGTCTCTCCAAACTGCCTGTCAAACAGACAAAGCACAGTCATGAACACAGCCAGTCTGACCCCAGTAGCGCTTTGATTTTCCTGAAAACTTCATAGTGATCTAGTATGAAAAACTGGCGCATTTTGAGAGACCCTCAGAAGGTCCCCTAAATTCCTGAGTATAGCTGTGACCCAAGTAGACCATTTGCCGTTCTTGTGGGCCTCTGCCCCAGTAGGTAGAGTGGAGGATAGACCTGAGCAGATCCTGGCCATCCTGAATTACGGATGGAGCATCACTGAGAAAGTCATGTCATGTTTTCCTGACCTTGTGTTATTGGCAGTGCCCTGGCACTTTGTCTACCATTTGAAGAGCTATAAATAGGCAGAGAGAGACAATACAAGCCACAGAGGCAAGCCAACCTGACGAGTGAGCTGTGAGAGTTACTCATGAAGATGTCTCAGGATGAATCTGTCCTCAGATGAGACTAATGACCCCAGCTGCTGACAAGCCTACATTTCCACAATGACCACTTCCCCCAAAGTCCCTCTGGACAGAATCAGCATGTCTGCTGCTGCGTGGTGAGCAGGGAAGAAGGATGCTGATTCTATACTGCTTGCTGGAATGTGGCCCATTCACACTTCAGGAGCCATGATCTATTGGCTTTGCTCCCATCTACTCCTGGAAGGTAGACCTCCTTGTGCTTCTAAAGCCCCCTGGGACTGTTGGGGCCATACCCATTGCTACAACACTATTCCAGGGTCCAGCATTGCTCTTCTGGCCTGACTAGGTCATACCAGCTGGGAACTTTGTTCTTTACTAGCATCTCTAACATCTGCCTTCCTTCTGAAGGAGAGCATCGAGGGTAACTCACCTCACTGGTACATGACTGAAGAGACTGACATTTTTTCAGCTCCAACTTTGATTAGATTACCTTGCCCTGTGACCCGCTGAGGAAGCTACTGGCAAATGCAGCTCAGGGTTGTCGGCTGGGTTGATGGTTAGGCCACATGGGGGTTGAGTGTGATGGCTCTTAAGGAGTCCCTTTAGAATCAAGAGTGTTGATTAATACCTTCCCAGATGGCCATACTATGGCCACTATGGCCACTGTCATACCCCCCAATTTAAATAGATCTCAAATATTTAGAAAGCTCCCACCTGAGACCGCCAATGGTTATAACTAACGTTTTGTTGTCAGGGTGTTGTGCATGCTCCAGGACTGTCCTACTTGTGTGAGTCAGGCACGACACTGATCTCCTTCTTCCGTACATCTCATCAATGCTCCTAAATACCACCCATGCTGCATTCAGAGACTGTGGTTTTCTCTCCAGACAAGGCTCCCCTTGGTGCCCTTTATTCAGCCTGGGGCAAGTTATCCATATGACTGGAGTCATTCAGACAGAGAGATGGTGTGTGGACATTGTCCTTGACTTTAACACAAGTCATCAACGATATCCCTAGAAGGCAATTCTGTCGGCCTCCATCACTGCCCAGAATGGTTAGACTTGCCCTAGACTAGTCTTGCCACCAATCACCAGTGCAGTCATTGATGTCTCAGAATAAGTGGAGATTGACAGAAACACATTATGAGTGTACGCTTGTTCTTTTCCTTTGTTTGCTCTGGTGTTCCTGCTCATCCCTAGTACAAGTGCTGACACTGACATCCTTTCCACAATGCAAATGACTGACATATATGAAAATATTTCTGCAATACCCTCCCTTAATCCAAGAACCACAACCCAACACATCATAAGCAAAATAACATCAAATAATATGCCTTAATCCAAAAAATGTTTCTTTACTCTAAGGTTTGATTTTAGGTCAGGTAGGTGGGAAATTCAAAGGCAGTTGAAACACACCTCTCTCTAAAATATTGTAGTTATGTTGGAAAAGAGGCACCAAGTTGATGATGATAGTATGAAACTTTTGAATCATTATCTAATAACAAAGTTATGTAGGATGAAAAATAAGTAATATCAAATGAGGAAAGTGAGTCTAATCTCTGAGGGAGAAGATCCCTGAGGTGTGAGGAGGTAACCCTATTTGGACACCTTCCGGGCCTAGTTGGCTGTTTGTCCATCTGTAAATAGTAGACAATGGCCTGCAGTGTGAGAGGCTGGCGATATGACGTTGTCAGGTGATACAAGTATCTAGGTGATGCAGAAATTTTCCCTAGAATAGAGTATCCAGGCAGACATTTATTACTGCATTTTCTCTGTTGATTCAGAACTCTTCCTATTCATCATAAACACGTGATGCACTTGTGAAAGAAATTATGCCAGTATGGTATTTTAGAGGGGATATTTTCATTCAAACAGTCAGAAGCTTAACAAAAATTTTGGTGGGAATTGTCACAATTCTTGTTGGCATGTATTGTTGCTATTAAAGGAATTTATGAACCATGGTGAAAGTAGTCATTAAGTTCACCAAACATGATAATACCTACACAAAAGACATCAAAAGACCCAGTCAACTGTCTTGAAGATGAAAATTAAACAGAATACACTACCCAATAAACTGTAGCCTTTAGGTAATTATAAAATACACTCTTGTATGAATATGTATTCTATTCTATTCAAGTAATAACTCCTGATAACAAAAGCAAAATACATTACAGCTCTTCAGCACAGCTCTCAGGCTGTGCTGATTTTATGGTGTCCCCCAGATTTTATGGTGTTTTGCAGCCCTCTGTGAGGTTATGAGCTCCCTGGTCTCCTTTCTCCTGAAAACCCTTTCTTCATCTAACCTAACCTTGACAGTAATGCCAGACACCAGGCAAGTCAGTGCTTCAATTCACTGTTTAGAATTTAATGGCCTAAGACCTATATAGTCTAGAGACAAAGTCTCCATTCACAATCATTTTTTCTTACTGAAGCCTTGGGAAAATCTGTCTGGTGCATCTTCCTGTCTCACAGTTAAAGATTATCACCCAGCCTGCAACATACTTGGAATTCATTCCTGAGAACCATGATGCTCTCTTCTCAGTGAGCTTGCCACCCTCGTTGCCCAAATCAGACAACTATTCTTTGCAGTGTTGTGCTGGAAGGATGGAGGGGTGTTCCATCCAGGCTTGCCCCTTGTCTTGTAGAACACTATTTTAACAATACACACAAGGAGAGAGTTCCAGCGAGCAGTAAGAAGTGGTAATGAGCATTTGATTGATTCAACTTGCCTTTGATCATTTCTGTGTGGAGACGGATTTCTCATGAAGCCGAAAGGGACACTCAATGGTGTTTCCCCCTCCTCAGAGCTTGGAGGACATAGGCAGAGTAGCCACATATCTTAAAAAGTTTATATCAAGAAATAGTTCAGCTACAGTTGGTTCACACTTCCGTCTTGTTCTAATCACTACTGTTCCTTCCAGGGCATTTCTCACTTGCCTAGTAATTCTTGACATTTTAGAGATCTGGGCTCAGGGAAACTGAATTGGAGGTGAGATTTTTATGTGACTGATTTTGAGGCTTACTCTTCCTGAGTATGCAACTCACTAATGTATCTCAATGTAAACAGACTGTGTTGCCAATATAGACAGTCAAAGGCAAATCTGTCTTAGATGTGTGAGAATTATAAAATATATTGGTAATATAGGGAACTTATGAGGAAGATTGTGTGTTCATCGACAATGCAGTATATATACTTCAAAGTATAAATGTATGCATGTATTGATTTATGTTTGAATGAATTACATAAACAAAATTCATCAACATTCCTTCCTTTGAATAGTATGAGCCTACAAAGGCACTTTAGTGAGTAGACAGTGTGTGGAGTTTAATTAATTTGCCTCTTGAATAATTTTGACAGTCCAAACAGCACATGTGTCACACACAAACCATTAAGAGATGGAGAAAAATAAATAAGGAATATGTATTCAGACTGTTTGAAAATTCAATTAGTGAAGAGAAGTGTTTTATATAAATATACATGTATGCACATAAATATGTATATATAATGTATGCACACACATACACACATATATAAACAAACTCTCTGGGGAATTATTCTAATTTCTTTCTATTTTTCCCTGAGGATCTGACATAATGGATGTAAAGTTGTTCTCTTGCATCTATGGTCAGTATATTCCAAACCCTAAGTGGGTACCTGGAACTTGTGGGTAGTACCCAAAGCATTTTGACATATCTGAATTTCTATATTATTTTAAAGTTTCCAATTTGTGTGTCATCCAACTATCACTGTGACCGAATGCTGAGGAAAAGCAGCATTAGAGAAGAAAGGTTGGTTTTAGCTTCTCCAAGTTTCAGCCAATGGCTGCTCAGGGCCCTCAAGTCCACGCCTGCCCATAATGAAACACAGCATCATGAGAAAGGGGACAATGGAGGAATGGGGTGCACCTCATGACAGTCAGGAAGCAGGGAGAGAAGAAGCACAGAGAACCCATTCCTGCAGCCAGACTCTGCTCTTGGAAGTCCATCTGACCCCAAGGACCCTGGAGAAGCTGGTTCCCTCATGGTCACATCTGGAAGACCAAGCTTTCCAAGCTTGAGTCTTTATGAAGCTTGGAGCAAGGCTCCCTGTCCAAACCACAATCATTTACTTCAAAATGAAATTAGAATATATGTTATATAACTCCTGAGTTACAGATCTTCAAATTTTTAAGCTATCATTAATAAGAGAAAAATTTATACCAACATTGCTAAAGAAGGCGATGAATTATCTTTCAATCTTCTCTATAAAATGTCAGTCACTTTATATACTGTAAAAGCCCCAGGTTGCACTGAATTTAGATGTACCTTGTCTCCCTTGAAGTACTTAAAGTTTCAGCATTACATAGGTCCCATTGGCTTAGAGATTTACTCTCCCACAGGGTAGACTGAACTTATAAAGAAATACATGTATTTGCAAGAGAAGCTGTTGTCCATCCAGTATTTACCAAGCCATGACTTGTAGTTGGTTCTGGACTCTGGCTCTGTACTGTCACTTTGGGGTTTTGGAAGGGCCCTATGTCATGTATGATGTCCCACTGTCTGGAGCTGTGTGCCTGTCATTGGGGCATTTCTTCCCTTCACACTAAGCAGCATAAGACAGGAGTGAGTAACTTTAAGTTTGAGAATATAGTCTTTCAGGACTGCTAGTGACAAGAGCTACAGAACCTGGCACAGAAGAGACCAGGAGAGATGTGACTTCTGTCTTCTAGTGTTCAAATGACTGTCACAAAGAAGTCGGGGTTTCACCCAATGCGGGGTCTCCCTCCTCAAGATTAAGTAATGGAGTAAATAGGATCAATACACAGAAGAGCTTTCTGCTAGGGAGAGCACTCCAATGATGCAAAAAAAAAAAAGCTGTTTGGGAGGGTGACCAATTTCTTGTCACTATAACCATTCACAGAGACAGGAAGTTAGGGGAAGGCTACAAAGGAGTTTCGTAGCTCCTTACACTAAGCAGTTTTGAAAGTCTCTCTCCATACTTGTTGTCTTTGAAAAGTTGAGGTGCCACCGCAAGGAAATTTGTTTTAGGATAATGACAAGGCAAAGGATGATGGGTAAATGAACTGGGCTCTTCAGCTGCTTCCAAATACTCTGTCAATGAGAAGATTGAGCACTGACATTTTGCTTAATTTTTTAAGAGAGAGAGAGGAAGAAATTAGACATGTAAAGCATCACACTCAAGGCTTGTGGCTCCAAGAGTCCCAGAACATCACACGGGGCTCTGAGAAAGAGACTGCCATTTCTTCAGTGTGCTGTTTATGACATTATTGATTCTATCATTTGTCATTCACTTTATTTGTTGGATTTCAATTGAAATAATATTTGCCTTAATTCACTCCTGATGCTAAGGATGCATCTCCTCTGAGGATATACTGAAGAACATGCCAGAAGCTAGAGAAGAAATGCTCACAATGGTAAGAACATTTGACCCCCCTCTATGGGGCTTGCCCATTGGGTGCGTATGCTGCAGGAGTTCTAAAATAGCACCATCCTCCTGCCTTGCCGCACACACTCACGGTGCCACCTTGCCCTTCTTGATAGCTTTTTATCTGTGTTTTGACAAGAAGAACCTTAGTCACTGAACACCTAAATATTTAGGCATTTCCAATTACAATGAACATTATTTCTGACATTTCAAAGACTTTCCTCATAGCACTTTTGGGAATTCATTATACAGTTCTCATATGTCTGCAGCTCAGTGTACAGACATGTTCTGTATGTGTTCCAGCCCTGTAGTCACAAAGCAAAGGGCCCTGTGCATCAGTGCTGATGGCCCAGGGAAAAGTGAGACCTTCACAAACCCTTGCATCGTGCCTTGCATGGCTGACTTGTGTACCTTTAAATGGCCTTCAGGTGGCATGGTTTATTTTCTGAGTGGCTGTAGGAATGCTAAGCATACACAGGATGCATAACCTCTGCATCGTATCTTTTTATACTTTGAAGAAATAAAGTGATTTTTATGGCTTAGTTCTTTTAATTTATCATTCTGTGGCTATGCCCAAAGAGCAGATAGATAATTGCTCTGTCTTATTAATGCACCCAAGGCTTGCCATTCTGACAATGTATCAAGAGAAAGGCAAAATGAGCTGCATCCCCCACACATAAGTCAATTTTGTCTTCAGCAGGAGGGTCTTAGTTATAAATGATGTCTTATCAGTAAGAGCAAAACATAGTTTGGCTCTTCATGAGTTTTCAAATCAGTATCACGGACAATAACTTTATAGCTGGATATTTGATCAAATTATTTTCTCCCAAACTGCCAAAACAGAAAGGTCCTTTGATCAAAATGACCCTGTTACAGATGCTGTCCTCAAGGCCTTGTTCGTCAATTTCAAAGGCATTTTAACCACTGTGATCTAAGGGAAGAAGATAATGCACCTGTCGTCTGGCCCTTTTCTCTATTTTTACACTTCTACTTCATAAACGCTCTGTAGTGTTAACCCTTCACAGCCTTTTATACTGAACTATATCAAACATACAAAGCTGAAATTTTTCATTATTTCTACTTTTTCACTAAGGAAAGCTGAATTTCACTTAGATCCTCAAATTCTCTGGCCCCAGATGTGTGTGAGCTATCCAGCAATGCCATGAGGTTTTGTCCTGTGCTAGGGTTGGGACCAGTTCTCACAGCTGCCTGTGTAAATGACAAGTTTCACATCACCTTCAAGAAGCTGAAAGCCAACTAAGGAATCTTTGGCACATATTTTTCTCTAGGAGAAAGAAGCAGTGCTATATTAATAACCTAATTTGATTATCTGTTCATTACTAGGAAATAGATGCACCCCTCTTACTTTGTGTGCTTGCTGCATTTCACCTGGGAAACCACACTGCCCTATTTCCCATGTGGTAGGGTTTCCCACCAAGGACTGCGCTCAGCCAGCCTAGGGAAGACCGCTGCATCAGGGCCTTCCAGAGGAGTGGAACTAACAGTATACAAATAAATGAGTGACACTTCCAGGATTGGGATCACGTGACTGCGGGGACAGGGAAATCTAGAACCCTCACAGCAGACCAACCGGCTGGAAGCAGAGATGAGAACCCATGATCCACCCACACCGTTTTCAGTGTCATCGCTGTGGCGGCTGTACACAGGGCCTCGCATGCTGAGTAAGCCTTCTACCAACTGATCCACATAACTTGCTAGAAACGTGGAAGGGGTGAAGACTGTGATCAGCAGCCCAGCAAGAGGGATCCTAGCAGCAGCAACAGCAGCAGCAGCAGCAGCAGCAGCAAGCTTTGAAACGTTTACTGTCGCCTTCTTCCTGGAGATTTATTACTTGTGTGTATTGAATACTAATCATTGTTTACTTCAAAAAGCTAATTAAAATAGTTGCTTTATTTACTCTGCTTTGATCTGAAGGAGAAACTCAAAACAAGGAGTGTCTGAGGCTCCCTTGTCTTCCTCCTCTTTCCTTCTGCCTGCTATTAAGCCCCTCTCCCCCTGTGGCACCCTCTCTGCTTTCACGGGCATTGTATAGTTTAGGAAATATCTTCAACATGGGAGAATTAGCTTAGTTCAGTAAAAGTCAATCCGTAAAGAATAGTGCTTCTCAACAATTTTTAAATGCCAGATCGTATTTCAAATACCATCTCATTAGAGTCAAATATGTTTACATTTGTAGTGATGGCAGGGCACGGTGCTGATGGATACACCCGCCGTGGGCTGTGCTTCTCTCCTTCCTTATGACGGGGATGAACCTTCCCTTCTCAGCTCTACTCACACACAACCCTGGAGGCTGCTCCAAAAGAGAGACTGAGAGGTTTGAGTAGCCAGTCAATATTGCTAAGGAACAGGATCAGCGTCCATTACCAGGTTTCATTCGAATCTCCGAGCACCAACCTACCACATCAGAAAAACACCCAAGTTACAGGAAGTTCAGAATCACTTCTAGAATCCAGATCATCTGTGTTGGAAAGCAGATGAATTTGGGGAAGAAGCATGCAGATGGGGAAATACAAATTACACCAACATGAGGGCATCTATCAGTGTGGGGAGCTGAGGGCATTAGGATATTGGGAGCTATAATAGTCTATAAAAGGCCCCTTAAACAGAAGCCTTAACTAAAATACTCTCCAAATAAAACTAAGTGTCATTATTGAAAAGCACTTTGCTCATATACCGTGAGTTCTTTATTTCAACTATTTGCATATATCAGTTTTTTTCTTAATTCAAGACATTTTGTCCTGAAAAATATGCATTTGTTTATGCAAATTTTGTCCTTTAAGTCTTGCAGATTTTAAACATGGCTGCTCTCTAATCTATGGTTTTGAAGTGGTCTAGATTCAATGGCGCTCTTTGCAAACATTATCAATACATACTGACTTTTATGTGTTTTATAAGCGACTATTTGAACCCATTCATAGAGTGGGCTTAAAGTCAAATAATTTCCCCTCATTCCAATTAGATGCTATTTTTAAAACGTTTTTGCACACAGTCTGAGAGCGATCCAAGAAGACTAGTTCTAGTCAAGCAGAAGAAAGAGCAGAAAATTCCTCCATCAGACTAAGCACCATCCAACAGGCTTAGCAAACTGGTTTATCTAACACGGTTGGGGGAAAGATGATGTCATTTGCTTCCACTCCTGCAGATTTTTCCTATTTAAAAGATTACAAGTATACTGAGACAATAAAGTCTGGACCGGTGCATAATTCTAAAGCTTTGAGTTTAGACGAGTTGTCCCAGTTGGCATACATAATAGTGCATCTGTACTTCTAATGGCATGTTTTTCTACAGCTCTAGACCATAATAGTGTTCAAGACACTTAGGTAGCTAACATCCTAAAGAAATCCACCTTAGCTCAAGTACAAATTGAGAAACACTTTGATTCACATTCTAAAGCCCAATGGCACATGGCCTTCAGGTCCAGCCAGTGCAGAGGATGCTCGCCTCATGTCATCCTATCTGAGAAGACCGCCCCCAAGAGGCAGATGGCCTGAGCTGGGGTAACCTGGAAGAAGAGGACATTTATCCCAATCTCTGTGGCATAAATGAACAGGAAGGCTTTCAGATTAAGCAACCTTACAAGAACCTGCAGGGTCCATTACAACAGACAGGACAGACAGGCTGCCTACAATGTGTTGACTGTCATCAATTAGGTGCCCATTTCTTGGCTGTGGTACTAGAAGCAAGATCAGCCAACCTAACCTATGAGAAGATCCTCCACAGGAGGGGGCCATCACCAGCATATTAGAGAAATAGAGTTAAGTGTAGATAGACAAACATCAGACTGCCTGCCTATGTCCCTGTAATTATCACACCCTCCTAGTATGAAATTTCAAAATAGCACTCTTCTATCAAGACCTGTAAGATAGATAAGACTCCATACACACAGCTCCCCCTGGCCTCACTCCCCTACCTTCTGTACTGATTTCATCTGCAATCACTCCAAACTCCATTAACATCACGTAACACACTTGTGATTCTTCTGAATGAGCAGACTCCTCCCCACACTGCTTTCCACATTCTATGACTCCTCCCGGGCCCTCACTTCTCCCTACAAGTCCTTGCACACTGTTGTCCTGATTCACTACTGAAAGCCACCGTTGGGCATAGTCATCTTCACTCTCTTCCTCTGGCTACATTCCTTATCCTCTCTGAGACTTAAAAACACCTTAGAGATATTTTTCTATGGGCCAGTGGTCCTATGTGCACCCAAGAACCCTTGGAATGTAGCACACTGTATTATAACGCTTGATTTGTGGCTCTTCCCCATGAACAGTAAATAGTTTCGGAATAATGTGACTTATCTGAATCTTTCCCCAGTGTTCAGCACCTAACGGGCACTGGATGGGTGGTTGATCAGAGTGAAGTATGCATTAGTGACGAAATCAATTTGGGTCCGTTTAATACCAAACAGCTCTTTGTCTCTTCTGCGTAAAAAGCTCCGTGAAGAGGCACAGGGAAGTCAATACATGTGCAGTATTGTGAGCACAATGTCAGGAGCAGAGGTGTGACTCGGGTCCCTGCTCATTTACTAAAGATGTGTGACAGCAGGTGAGGAATGTGACCCAGGGCTCTGCTTATGCCAACCTAAAGAGACAGCTAAGAGTCTCCACCTCACTGTTCTCTCCCTGAGCCTCCACAAATGTGAAATAAACACATTACCATGGAAGAGAGTGACTGAGATTCAGCACGCTTAGGGACTGTGCTCTGGGTCAGCTAGGTTAAGAGGCTGCGTGGGTGTGAGAAATACTGGAAAGGAGTGTAGTTAATCAAGGGCTGCCTGCCTCTGTGTTCCTCACCCTGGAGCTGGGGGTATCTTTGAGGGATAGGATGCATACTTAGCATGTGTGAGCCTCTGGGTTCCAGCCCAAGCCAGAAACAGAGAGTGGGTGGTTTGCGGGGGAGGGGGATACAAGGAAACCCACATACTTTCAGATGTCTCGAGATCCCTAACACTTGACAGTTTATTTGATTAGGAGGAGGAGGATACAGGAAATATTTTCCCTATGCTACTTAATTTATGCATTAATAGCCTTCTGTATTAAGATGTAAGATGACCCAAACCACCTCAGATACAGTTTGATTTGAACTGCGTTGTTTATCCCTTTGGGCAATTAGACTTGGAGAGTTGATGAATAAATACCAATTATTATTATTTCGGTTAGAAAAAAAACTTTTACTTTGAGTTTTTCTATTTTGAAACATATTATCATGTTTTATCCAAAAAGAGGACAGGGTCAGTATGGTGGCACAGGCCTTTAATCCTTGTACTTGGGAAGCAGAGGCAAGCGGACCACTGTGAGCTGGAGGTTATCCTGGTAGCAAATTCTATGCTAGTCAGGGCCACACAGTGAGAGAGTTTGTCTTTAAAAATAAAAATAAAAGCGCTTGCCTAGGAAGCGCAAGGCCCTGGGTTCGGTCCCCAGCTCCGAAAAAAATAAAATAAAATAAAAGAATAAAAACTTTAAAAAAAGAAAACAAAATGACCTTCAATTATATATAGTTTCATGTGGTAGCAATTCCCTAGCTATTCAGGGCACAGTTAGGCTTGCTTCTCTTCCCCATTCCCACAGTGGAGGAAGAAACTAGGGAGGCTCCAGCACGCTCCAGAAGAGCAACATGGAGCCATTATAGTTCACGGCCCATAGTTCCCTGTATACATGGCTTCTGAAACACTCTCAGTGATCAAGGTTTAAAGTACTGTCACCCCAAGAAGTGATAGGCCTATGCTCTGACCGTGGAGTTATGCATGCCCTGAGTCACTACAGACAACTGGGCCCGGTTTAGTTTGTTCTCATCAAATTGCACAAGTAAAACTGGGAACTGCGTTATTTTCAACAAACAGCTTCATTTTCTGCTCATTTATTACTGCTTCGCACGAAGCGCAGAGGCATCACAATGTGATCAAGCCAGTAAGGTGGGCTCTGCTGTCTGTAGATGAAGGGTCGCTGAGGTCAAGAAGGTGGACAGGTCCACTGGAAGGGTTTTGCAAGAACAAGTATGTGAGATTTTGTTCTCTCCCAAAGACAACTCTCATTCTTACTTCAGAACCTGAGGGGTTCCTGTCTCCTGCTGCCAAAAATAAACAAAATCTTTGTTGGCCAGTGCTTTGAAATTACTTAATTGGAAAGTATCCCTTCAAATATTTTGAAACAATAAATTGACATAGCTACAGCATTTCGACTATTTACAGAACGTAGACATACATACATATGCACACAGCGGAAACTGGCCCTGTTTGGTGATGTTTCTGTGTCTTCAGACTTCTGTCTAGTGCCGGTCTTCAGTGTGGTCCTTAATGAGACTGAGTTTCGGTCCGTGCTATCGTTTGCTTTTGCAGCCAGTGTTTGTGTTACTTTGTGCTTTCCTTCACTCCCTGTTCCTCTTTGTAGAGATTGGTTGACTTCTTTAGTATCTCTTACACACAGGCTGCTCTTTTCTCTCGTGCTGTGTGTTACCAGACAGTCGTCTCACCCTTTACAGCTTGTGTTAACACATACATACGTCCCTTCCCTTTAGTCCTCACCTGTAATTGTTTGTTTCTTTTGTTTTGGTAGTGTTTCAAACTGCCAACACTACAAACATCACAAGGCAATCATACAATTTGTGTGCTAAAACGTCAGCCATACACGTGTAAGGAATTGAAGAAGGAAATGCAGCTTCCATACTTACCCGATATCCGCCGTCTCTGTTGTCCTCCTTGACGCTGACCTTCCAAGTCTCTTCAGCATGGAGAGTTCTCTCCAGCACTTCTGGCAGAGTAGCACTGGATGCTTGGGTTTTTATTATCTAAAAATATTTTCCTTACCCCTCATCCTTGAAGGATATTCCTTTCAGACAGACCTCTGAGGCAGTGGTTTTCTTAGAGTGTCATGAAGATGTCTCTCCGACCTTCTGCTGTCGTGACCTCTGGACATCGGGGTCCTTCCTTTGTGTGTAGCATTCTCTTTCTCTGTCTCTTTAGGACTCTCCCAGTGCCCATGGCCTCTTGCATTTAGACTCTAATGTATCCAGATATGGTGTCTTTGAAATATTTTTTTCTTGTAATGTGTTGAGAGTCTAGAATCTATGCTTATGGACTAGGATCTAATTGGGGGGAAATTTTGTCTATTATTTTTTTCATATATATTTTTCTCTTTTCCCTGTATAGTGAACTCACATTTATGTTAACTAGCAACCTTTTGCTTTCTTGTCACCATTTCTACCTTCACCTGCTTTTCTTGTGACACTTGCCTGTTTAGGAGAGACTGTGTCCTGAGGTACTTTGCCAAAGACTGCCTATAGTCTCATGGACTGTTCTACTGCAGTACAAAGTGAGAACTGTTATGAATATTCACATTCTCTAAGCCTATCTGAGATGTCATTTTCTCCCTCCTTATAGCCAACTCATACAGGCTCCTGAATGCTTTGATATTTATCCTCACACACAGTCAGGTCTCCCTAGGGTCAACATCTGTCCACAGATCCACTAAGTGAGCAGACCCTGTTTCCCACACACAAGTGCTTGCAAATACCTCTTTCATGGGTCTGTATACACTTTCTGTTCTCCCGCTTTCCCCAAAGTTCCAATTGTGAAAACACTCCTTTCTGACTCCTCCTTAGATATCTGGATTTTTGTAGACTGTCTTTCCAAAATTCATATTCACTCCTCGTGTTGCATGTGCCTTAGGACCGTCATGTTATTTTATTTATTGCTGCAATGGTGCCACCCACACAGCTGGGGAGACCCCGTGCATGCAGCCTGTCTCTAGGCACAGTGAATAGTGTGCAGGGTCACCGGAAGCTCGGAGCTCTATGACTCCAGTCTCCACACTGCAGTCTTTTCTTAGGACACACGGCTAACATTCCCTCATCTCTGCTCCTGCCTGGAAATGTGGGGACTTTACAATCTTAACGAATGGCCTTTTTTCTGGAGTGGAAAACACAGTATCTGACTCGGAAAGAGATGAGTCAGCACCCTGACCTTTGTGTCTGAGTCAGGAGCCACACGTCTCCAAGTCCATTTCTGAGGCAAATATGAGTCTCTGTGTCCAGACAACTTTAAATCACAGAGTGCACTCTGACCCCAGAGTCATGAATTAAGAAAACAATCGTATCTGCCTTCTACCTTGGCTCTCTTTGTTGTGAAGCCCAGGTCAAAGGAATACTTCCTCCATTTTAGAGCATGAAACACCCAACTCTAGAATAAAAATAAAATCTTGAGATGTTTACAATTAAAATAAAATAAAATAAATTCAAGTCAGTATCTTAAAAAAACAACAACAACAACAAGCAAACAAAAAGCCATGACGTTAGTAAAGCCCTGGTTCCTACCCCCTTGCCACTCACTCCTGCAAACTTGTCTTCACTGTCTTACCTCATCTCTCTCTGCCTTTACCCTTCATCTTTCTCTCTTCTTTCCCTCTCTTTCCTTCTCCCTCTCTTCCTATTTCCCCTCCCACCCTCCTCCTCTCTCTTCTCCCCTCTCTCTGACATCCATGGTACGTCTGTTTCCAGGCTTTGGTTCATGGCTGTGTGAACCTCTCCCGATCATTATCTGATTAACTGGTACACAAACAGCAAACGGCTCACAAGATGCACACTGTGCTTACCTTCTCTGTGACTGAGATTATTCAAAATGGCCATGCCTATAAGGCATTACTTTTCTTTTGTTTTAATTAGCAAATTCAATATACCTTTATTTAGACCACCAGATTGTTCCAAATAATAATATTCAATAAATTGAAAATTTATTTTTTCTCATCGTAAGGGATGTTCATTGTCATTGATATTTGCTATTAATTTCCCTGAGTTAAATTCATTTAAAATGTATTCAGTTAGAAAATTTGACAATGTTTTGTTTTTAGTGACCATTAACTAATATTGATTTATATTCTGACACCTCTAGAAGAACCTAATACACACATATGAACATTGAATGAACACATAACTATCTGTACTAGATGCCATAATGATTTATAAGGAAAAATTGAAAGAACTCCTGAAATGTTACATTCTCACCAATGTTAAGGACAGTACATGGGCATAGGTTCCTAGAACAGTTGTTTACTGTCTGGACTCAGTCTGCAGTCATGGTTTTTTGTGTATTTCAGACACCCACAAATGATTTAAAAAAATTGAAAAATGTAGCAACATTTAGATAGGTACATCCATATGTATTCAATAGAGCACATTGGTAGGTAGGCTAATGAGAGACAGTTTATACAGCAGAATAAGTTGACTATTGTGTGGTAAAAGGTTACTCTTCATAAGTATTAATAGGAAACAACTCAAGAATATAATTAAAATTGTTCAGTGGATTAACAATAAAAGTGCACAGCTCCATAGCAAGTTAGGCCATCTACTAACTAAATAAATGGTTCTATTTTTATTTCAAATGTAAATATGCTTTATAGGTTCCTCTCTCATATTATAGCAAGAGGCACTTAATCATAATCGTCAGTGTAGTAATATCATAGTGTTTTAGGGTATAAGGCTGACATCACTGAGTGAGTGAATTTGGGAAATTGCCAGGAAAAGTACCCAGATCAGCAAACCAAGCAAGAGCATGGGCAGTGGCTGAGAGGTCCACATCACATGCAGGACATGGCAAAGAATTCACAAAAGCAGAAAGAACTATATTTCTGGAAAGAAGCAATGTTGAGGTATTTTGAGTTCGCGTCTGCAATCTGTAGGAACCAAGCACAAAGAAGAAACACATAGCCCCAGTGTCCAAGGCCCCATTCTCCACCAGAGAAGATCATTGGTGCTAAGTGGAGGTTGTGTGTGAGGACCCAAGAAAGGGCTAAAACTGTGAGGCAAGAAGGGCCTGAGCCAGATAAACACTCCCGGAAGCACCAATGGAAAGCGCTCAGTTCCCAAGCAAGGGTCAAAGTAACTGTTACAGCAGGAACAACCAATGGTGGCCTTGGGGAGGGAAAGGGAAGGTGTTGATAAATTGGGCATAAGGTCTGCAATGTTTGGTGAAGACTCAGCCATTACGGATTTGGCTTCTTGAAAGGACATCTCTTTACCATAGACAACGCTCATGGATGTCTAAGTTGTGTGACATATTGATATGTTATGTGCCTCGTTGCCAAACTGGCTCTTAGAACTTGAGACGACAAAACAGCTTCCACTCGGGCTAACACAGAGTAGCGCTAGAGCCTTACTGTGGAAGATGGGGTGCAGTGTGCCAGAGAACTGGGTCACTAACGAGTGCACTGGGAGCCGAAGGCAGAGAAGGTTCTGGATTGTTTTTAAACAGGACAATGTGAAAACATACAAGAGTGAAAAGTTGCATTTAAAGTGTGATCATTTCTTAGGTTCCTATTACCAGAACGATCATCCTGGGTGTGGTTTCCTTGATGTTATAAAGGGTTAACTTTACTTAAGGCAGTTACTTAATGTGATTTTTTTTAACCCTTAAAAAAACTAGGAGATGTTACAATGGATAATGACATGGAAGTGTTTCCTTTTTCCTGAGGAAAAGTGAATTTCTTATCAGAATATCTGGCTGGCTCTGTAATTTAAATTAGAATAAAATTGTGGAGAAACTGAAAAAACAAACAAACAGAAAAACCAGAAGCCAAAGCTGTAGTACTGCATAGCCCTGTGTGGAGATTGGACAGACAGACCTCTCCGGTCCTGTCTTAACATCACCCTTCTCCAAGCAGAGACCTGAGTGTACTTCAGACGTTTTCTCTCAGTTACTAGATGAAGAGATCATGGAGGGAGGAAAGCAAGTGGAAGAAGGAAAAAAAGAGGAGGGAATGGCAGAGAAAGAGAGAGCATCTCTCTCTTTTTTGGTCTCATAAAAGTTAATCATCCTGAAGTTTGACTGCTGTCATCTGTGAAACAGAAGTTATGGATTGTTATAAAAGTGACGGAATTATTGTATTGGGATAATAGTGTCAGTCAACTAATATTGTACCCCATTCTGGTTCATGGTTCATCATTTATTCATCATTTATATGTCTCTGTCTGTCTCTGCCTCTGTCTCTCTGTCTCTGTCTCTCTGTCTCTGTCTCTGTCTCTGTCTCTGTCTCTGTCTCTCTCTCTCTCTCTCTCTCTCACACACACACACACACACACACACCCCTCCCACTCTGGTCCTTTCCTAGATCTGGGATTGTGCTGCTGGCCCTGGAGTCTGGCAGTTATGGAGGAGCAGATGATGGTATAAGTGAGCCTTTAGGTGTATATTTCTAGAACCCATGCTTCAAATCTTGTTATAGACCTGCTGGGTTTCTTTATGTGCCCATACTCCCTTTCTTAGCTCCTTTGTAACTACAGGAAGGTGTTTTTTAAAACCATCAGCTCTGTGTGGCGCACGGTGCAAAAGGGAAGATCAGGGAATCGAAACCTTCCCTTGGCTTTGTAGCTTCCTTTCTAAGTGAGCAGCCTTGACAGATCGTCCTAACACGAAATGAAAGCACCATGGCTTTGCCAAGAGCACAACTACCAGAGGAGCACGCGTGGCCCTCACAATTAGTGCTGCTAGGCTGTACAGCAGCAGGCAAAGGTCATTAGTCCATACTTAAATTAAGCTTGTTTTCATCCTGGATAATGGGGAAAACAAAAGCTATTATTTTTAAATTCTATGGAAATGTGAAAATAAATGCTATTCATATTATATCTGCCTAAGGCTTTCATAAAAACGCCGTTAATTTCCAGAATAATGTATCTATTATATTTTGTGTTTGTGAGGATAATTTGAAACATATATTTCTACTCAGGGACTTTTGAACTGAGCAGTGGAACAAACAGCAATAATTAGCTGAACCTCTAAACTGAACTTGAATGTTAATGCTTTCCGTTTGAAAAAATCCTTGTTGCAAAGGAATGTTTGAGAAACTTTAAAAAAAAAAATTAAACTTTGTACTGACATCCAGAAGCCTTGTCTATAGGCCTAGCAGGGACGAGGCAAGGGAGTAAACAAGAGACATACCCCAGCATTTCAGGGAGGACCCAAGTGGAAAGGGGATACTAGATGGGAGGACCATGGAGGAAGAAGTCTCTCCCATCCTTACCAAGGTCTGTGTATGTTGAGGCAGCAGCAGTCAGTGTTTGATCAGGAATTCTCCCCTAGCCATTCTGGCTAGGTTGCCTGTTTTTTCCTCCTCTCTAACCATTGGGGAGTTTGGCTATCTTGTCTCTTGACACTTCAAAATTACTCATGAATCTTGTTTATAATCTATCTGTCTGTCTGTCTATCTATCTATCTATCTATCTATCTATCTATCTATCTATCTATCTATCTAATCTATCTATCTATCTATCTATCTATCTATCTATCTATCTATCTATCTATCTATCTATGTTTATAGGACACCTTGAAGGAATCAGTTCTTTCCTCCTCCCACGTGGGTTCTTCAGTTTGAACTCAGGTCTCAAGCTTGGTGACAAACCAACCCTAGGCTGAGTGTCGAACACAGTGTCTAGTTCTCCATAAGTGCTGCCTGTGGATCTTTAAAGCATAAAAATGTCGTAGCTCCTCCCGAGGGAGGTGGCATGCGATGAGGCCCAGATGTTGGTATCTCTAAAAGGCTCCTTAGAGAAAGGAGAGACGTTCTGACACAGCTACACATGGCTGGACAGTGTGTGCTATGTGAATATACCAGGCATTCACAGGAACAGAAGTTATTGCACTTAGCAGGAGGTGTGGGCCGTCAAATCCAGATGAACATGGAACAGTGGTTGCTGGGAGTTGAAGATCGGGATTAGGGAATTATTATTTAAAAGACATAGATTATTTGATTTTTCAAGTCAAAGTTTAGGATATTGATACACAGTGATATAAATAGAACTAACAGAACTTTATACTGAGAAATGGTTAAAATGATAAATTTGAATTTACCCATTTTTGCCACCATAGAAAATAGTTTTACAAAACTCCTTGGGAACTACTGAAGAGAAAGCACAGCCAAGAAAGTCTACAACACCACTACACAGAAAAGATGAGCGTGAGGACACCATAAAAGCTAATGGGTCTCACCCCAAGACAGAGCTGTGTAACTAGCTTCTCTCGCTGCATGGCAGAGTACTTGGGAGAAGCAAACCAAGATGTGTCTTTCAGGTCACAGTTCAAGAAAACTCAGGGAGTTTCCATTGCCTAAAGGATCCACAGCCTCCAGGCTAGCACCACAGCTTGGGGACCTAGTGTTCAAAGCTCAGCCCTTAGGGGAATGTTGCTTCTTCACCCTGGTTTAGCAGAGTTTCTCTATCTTCATTGTTTTAGGCTTCTCAACAGGAGCATTATTCAAAGTTTTATGATCCCTGTGTCTCTGGTTTCAGTTTAATTCCACAGTGATGGGAAGATGTGCTTTTATAATCAGGTTCAGTATATGGTTTCCTTTACTAAGAGTGTTTCGTTTCTCAGACTATTGTCTATCATGGTGATGATCCAGATGAACAGAATATTGTGTGCTATGCTTTTATTGAGTAGGCTATACTCAGTAAATATCAGGTAAGGCTGAGTTTGTTGCTAATGCCACTCAGGTATCCTGTGTCCTTCTTGTATTTATCCAGTCAGTAATTGACAGAGGCACTGAAATTCATGGCCGTGACTGTTGATGTGCCTATTCCTTTACAGTCCTAAAAGTTTTGCTTCATTTGTTTTGAGTTTTTCCTCACTAGACATGTAAAGACTTCAGAGTGTTATGTTCTCCTTTAGAATGGACACTTATCATTGTAAAATGACTCTTCATCTTTGTGGCAGTGTTCCCAACTGCAGAATCAACTCTCTCAGTATTAAAACACAGGGTGATGGTTAGTGTTAATTGTCTACTTGTCAAAATCTAGAATATGCCCAGAGATAGAACTTTAGGCATGCCTATTGGGGATTATCTTGGTTCCATTACTTAAATCACTAACTGTCCACTATGGGTGGCACCATTCCCTGATCAGGATTCTGGACTACCTAAATGGAGAAAGCAAGCAGTGGGTATTCATTCCTCTTGGAATCCTGACCTTGATATGGCATGACTGCCACATGCTTGATCTGTGAGCTGGAGTAAAGCATTCCTTCCATAGTTGCTATTCTCAGAGGACTTTATCACAGAAACAAGAAAGGAAAGTGTGTGACGAAGACTTTTAATTTTGGCTGTGTTGTACACATTTTGCTTTTCTTGTCATACTGGTATTTTAGGTCTTATAATGGTACAGTTGTGTCTCCTTATACTTCATGATTCATTATGGATAAAATTGAGTTCTGGTTTTTATGTCCTTTGTTCCTTGTCTAATTTTCATGCCTTCTTTGAGAAAACTGAAAATTTATTGACTATTTGTTGATTTATTGGTTTTATTTGTATTTATTTTCTTTATGGCTTACAACATGCATACTACATACTCTTCTTTCAAGTTATATTATTTTTCTTCTATTTTAAAATTATAATTGCATTATTTCTCCCTTCCCTTTCCTCCTCTAATCCTTCCCATAAGTTATTTCTTCTTCTCTTTCAAATCTATGCTCTTTTAGAATTAATTTTTATTATGTGCATACATGTATCATATACATGCATATGTCATAAATATAACCTGTTTAGCCTGTGTAATATTACTTGTGTATAAAAGTACATTCATGGCTGACCATTTGGTACTGGATAACTAATTGCTGTGCTCTCCCCTGAGGAAGACTATTTCTCCAACTCTGAGCCTTCCTTGGTCGCCTGTAGTTGGTTGTGTAGGTTTGAGTCCTTGTAGACTTTCCCTTGACCATGTTAGCATGTCAGCTGTTATTGTCCTGGTTATCTCGGGCAGTCATCTTGGTAAGGTTTTATGGGTGTCACTTCTCACATCAACAGGAGATAGGTCTCATGGCAAACGTTCTCACCCTCTGGCTCTTGCAGTCCGTCTGCCCCCCTTTCCACATTGTTCCGTGAGGCGTCAATACAGGACTGTTTTGTAGATGTATCCACTGAGACTGGGCTCTACAACTCTGCCCCTTCAGTGGTTGTGGTTTTCTGTAATAGTCTCCATGTGTTGCAGTGAGAGATTCTCTGATGGTGGGTGATGACTACACTTTTATCTGAAGAGTTCAAGTTGGGAACCTCTAAAAAGAGAGAGCACGTGACACTGATTTCTGAGTCTGAGCGGGACCTCAGTGTGTGTGTGTGTGTGTGTGTGTGTGTGTGTGTGTGTGTGTGTGTGTGTGTGTGTGTGTGTGTCTGTGTGGATACTGAGTATATAATATATATAAAAATATATTCAGGGCTGGCCATTTGGTCCTGGATAACTTCCTTGAGGAAGTCCTGTGTGCACACAGATGATCTCTGCTTTCCTTTCCTTCTATCAAAACAAAATGCACTAACTTCCTGTCATTGTATTCCTACCCATTTCTCTGTAAAGTCCATGACTTCATTCTTATTTGTGGCCGAATAGAAATAGAATGTATATGTGCCACATTTTCATTATCAATTTGTCAGTGGAAGGACATTTAGGTTGTTTCAATTTTTTAGCTATTGTTAATAGAACAGCAATGAATTTGGCCGAGCACATATTTGTGGAGTAGGATGTTGAGTTCTTTGAGCATATGCCTAGGAGGGTTATACCTGGGTCAAGTTCTATTATACAGAGTTATTTATAGGAATCTTGATCTTTGCCCTAATGTCTAATATTACTTTCTTGTACATTATAAACACTAAAGTACATTATTATTTTTGCAGTAAGCATTCCATATTTCTAAGACTATGTATGCAAAGTGGGATTTCTGGGGTTATAGTGCAAATGTAGAATGCTTACCTAGCATACATGAGGCCGTATGTTCAGTTCTGAAAATAAAAGTCTTTCTCCCTCCTTTGTCCCCCCGTGTACACCACCCTGCTTGCACACCATCCTGCGTACACGCGCAGTCTTTGCTATCCTTTCCACCTATCAAAAGAAAATGCACTAACTCTGCCGTCCCAGTGTGTTCAGAAGGATCATTTTAGCCTTTCTATTTCTGTGTTTTCTTTAAAGCCTGTTTCCGAGAGGTATTTTGATGTGCTCGGAATTTTAGGCTCCGAGTTTTGATCCTTCACCAAAGAAGAATCTGCCCCTGTGTTTTCTGTTCCAAACTGTTGCTGAGAAAACATCTGTTGCTACTCCTGCCCTGGTTCTGGTGTCCTGGTTCCCACTCTTGTCATCAGCTTGATGCCACTGGCTTGTGCTACACTTGGGCTGCCTTTCATTGAGCCTCCTGGGCAAGGGGCTTACAGTTGTATTAAGTTTGGGGAAAATGGTCATTATTAAGTTATATATTTCTCCCCTCATTTTACCCATTTTCTTCCTTTTAAGGACCCCTATTTTATATGAAGCAGGCTGCGTGAGCTGCCCCATAGCTCAGCAATGCTCTTGTCACCCTGAGCAGGGCTTCCTCAGATTGTGACTCTTATGTCCTGCTCCAGCTCTCAATCCCCACAGTGTCCGTCTCCCTGTACCACAACAGTATCTTATCACTCCATTCGTTTCTGCAGCAGGTAGATTCATGACTCTTAAAGTGCTCGGGTCTGTTTTCTAACCGTTATAACAGGATCGGGTCATTTTTTGCTGGTCTTTCTTTTCATTATGACACATTTGTCCAGATTATTTAAATACCTACTAGTTTTCAAAGCCCTGAATATGAAATTTGCAGGCTCAATACCAGGTGCTTTGAGATGCCTGCAAACATGTTGGGCTGTAGTTTGGGTTTGAAGTGAAATCATCTCGACATCTTGGTCTTTCCAAGGCTTCCTTTGAATCAGGAAATCTTCCTTTGAATAGGCAAACTCTGCGTACGGCCTAATCCAGATCATCAGGATGATACATCAGACGCAATGCATCCTGGACCCATGCAGGTCTCCACTCTGCCTGTGGGGAACATAGTCATTTCCCCAGCACACGTGGGGCAGTTCCGAGGCACTGAGAACCTCTGCACACTTACAACTCCCTCACCCAGTGCTTTACCTTCACCTTTAAAGTGAGTTTAACCATGGCCTCCAGAGACACACGCCTACATCTCTGTGCCTCAGCCAGCTTGCCTCAGTGTCCCCTGGGCTCTGCACTAGGTAGTCATGCAGACTGTGCTGGCTGAAAGACCATCTTTAGCTATCATTCTGTCCTTTCCATGTCCTTTTTTCTAATGACCCCTGGAAGATGAGAGGTCCCAGTCCCTGCTTCTCCATCTTGACTGTAGGCAGATGCTGACCTGGTCTAGAGAAGAAGTTTCTGTGAAACAAAACTAAAGACTTTTCTTGGTATTGTGCATTATTTCTGTCGCAACAACAAAACCATGTAGATCTTCAACATTCTTATGAAAATACAAAAAACATACCCAAGAGTACAGGGTTGTATATATTTTGTGTGTTATTGTTATGGAACATTGACGGTTTTGTGATGGTTCCCAGCAAACCAATGTTCTGTCGGATGAGTGTTCATGCTTTATTTAAATCATCCTTTTCACAGAGCTACAGTGCCTAGTGTCTGCTGTGGTGTCTGTTCTGTATTCTGAAGGAGAAGCAGTAAAATGCTGCTTGTCATCCCAGAGAAATTAATAGTATTTCTTAATATTTCAATATCGAATACAGTCACTGCAGTTTAGGAAGCTGAAATATTTTCAAAGAGAAAGGGAAATTTTTAGGGGCATCATATGAAAGTAAATAGCAGGATAAAATTGGATAACATATTACTGAATTTAAATTTAAAATTTAGAGCACTGAAAAAACCACACTTCACAGAGACTGTTTTTCAAGAATAAGCAATTCCTAATGGCCACATTTATAGGATTCTGTAGCCCTTTCACAGTAAAGCTGGATTGCATTTACAAATTTAAATGATCCCTGCTATCCACTCACTGTGATTTTATTACAAAACGTTGCATCCCCCGAAGCTACTAACGTGCTGTGGCCTTCGTACAGGCAATCCCAAACAGCAAAGCCTTGCTTTGCAGCCTCTTCAGAACGGAGAGCCACATGAAAGTTTTTGCAGCAAATCTCTCCAAGCAGATGATGTTGTGGAAATTTTTGCCACATCCAAAAGATGAATGATGTCTTCCCAAAATTCTGTCTCCAAAAGAAAGTTGTGTTTGGTACAAAAATTTTCAATATTGCCTTAATTACTTCAATACTTCAAGAAGTATTTATGTGTTTTACAAAAGTAAATAATTCATTTGCAATGCATGAATCCATAATTTCACTGATTATGCCTTGCTCTTTAGTTTCATTTACAGAGAAACTGCCTCACTGCTTTTGGTCCTATTAATCTGTGTTTTACCAGACTTTTTAAAAAATATGCATCTATAAGACAGGATAAAGTGAAGCCCAGTATACAGGGAAAGAGAAGTCAAGGCCAGCTTATGGCCCATCTCTCTACATATAAACATACATATGGTGTACATACATACAATATATTACATATAAACATAATATCCACATATACATATTGCATATAAACTTAATATGCACATATACATATGCTATACATATTACATTTATAATTATATTTACACATACATGTAATGCACATGCATATAAGATATATACTTGTATATATACATACAGATAATACACACATATATATGTTACATTTATACTTATATATACACATACATGTAATACATACATATGACACACACATATACATACTGGGTGACTGGTAGAGAGAGGTAGAAAGAGCGACGATACAGTGAGAGTGAAGGAGACAAGCTGACCTTGGGACACACTGAGTGTGACAGTGTTGGTCAGAATAGTAAAGGGTTATCTCAGTCAGAAGATCTAGGTTACCATTATCTGTCTGAGCAAGTGGATCGGTGTGGGCAGAGGTGAAGACACCCAGGGAGAATGGAATGGAATATGAAATACACATGTGATTTGAGAGTCCTCTATCTAATAGTCAAACACCCAGTAACTACATATCATCTCAACCTGTGGTGCTAACCACCTCGACCACGAACTCCCGTACGGCTGCTAGACAGTGCATGGGTAGCACGAGAATGAAGAGCTCGGTAATCCCCAGGGAGGCCGAATGTGTGGAGAACAAAGAAAGCAGGGAAGGAACAGAAGGAAGTTCAGAAAGATCTTCCTAGATCTTAGGTCCAAAAATCGGCTTACTCTATCGACTGACCAAAGTCTTGCACCCCAAGCCAGTTTCTAGTCATCAAAAAGACGAGTTGCCCTAAGGTTACCAAGGTTACAGTGCTGGGGCTCCCCTGCGATGGGTTTAGTCATGAGACTCCTTGTCACGAGTAGACTATAGGTTCACATCTAGAAAGGAAAGTTCGAGAAGGTGTAAAGGAACAAGAAGGCTTACGCCTTACAGATTCTTCATTCCCATTTCCACCACCCTTGTGGGAATCAAGCCTGCCACGGCAGAGTCTGGAATGTTCCTGGACACAGTGCCAACTCAGGCACCTTCTCCTTAGACTTTTCTTCAATCCTCATCTTCCTTCTCTTCACTGTCTTTTCCCCTCCAACTCCTCCTCTTCCACTTCCTTCTCTCTCCTCCTCCATGTTTTTTTCTTCTGCCTGTGTTAGCCGTCCTCCCTTTCTCTTACTCTTTATTCTTTCCCATTCAAATTCAACTTCTCGAGTTTTCTTCTTTTGTATGTACATGACCAATCCTTCATGAATCATTTCAATGTCTTGGAGAGAGTATTTTCTCTAACGTCTGCTGCTCTAATAAAATAGTCACAATTTTGGTAATTCGGAGGTTTTGCAGCTGACTGATTTTAACATGGCCGGGGAATGCACACTTTCCTGTTTGTTAAGTTATCAAGCCCTGTCTTTTGTGCTTGGTTTTATTCCTATTTAAGGATGTTTTAAATTCATAATTACACTTAAGTTGTTAATTTGCAAAATTTATTTAGTGCCTGCTGTCAGTCTTTTCCCTTAAATTAAGAACTACGCAACAAATTAGTTCTTAGTGATAATTATATTTTCTAAAAACTGTTGAAGCAAATCAAAACTCTAATGTCAAAGTATTTTCTTAAATGAAGTGAGACCAAACCCGTAATTTAAGTTTGTTGCTAATTCTACTTGCACATAAACACTCCTTCAAACAGATTTCCAGTTCTCCCTGGGTGATGGACCTGTGGCCATGAAGTACCAGAGTGGAAAAGACTGGAAGAGAGCAGGTCATTCACACATCTCATCTTAGAGACCCTTAAGGATGATGCTCTAAGAGGCGCACTGATCTTTAAGTCAGACAACGAATTAAAAGCTTGGTTAAGAAGACGCGCAGGACTGGGAATTCACACTTTTGCAGCCCTGGTGCTGCTCTTGGCAAGAATGGAATTTGGCATTACTGCTGCTTTTTGTGTCTTGATTCTTACTTTGGGGCCTGTCTTGTTTGCCTCCTCGGTGTCATTAGTAGGCGGCTCTCCATTTGTTCTCTCTTCCTCCCCTCTCTCTCTCCATACAAACCAAACCCAGCATGGTACAAGGAGTGCTTCCCTGTGGTGTGGTATCGGAAGCTCTGCCCCAGTGCGCACTGGGTGGGAACAACAAAGCCTGGAGTCTTATGCTCTCAGCCGTCAACAGGTCTCGTCTCTCCCAGTCACGGGGGCAAGTCACAGCCTCGTGTCCGGCCTGGGGTTTGCAGGTGGGGCTGTTCTGAAGGGCAGTGTCACAAGGATCAGCAATCCTTCGCCACATTTCCACACAGGCTCACATACAGTACTGAGTGCAGGCATGAGCTGGGAAAATTGGTTCAGAAGAGGCAACACAGTATAAAGTCTAAAAGCACACATATGGTCATATCGTGTGGTGGTGTGGTCCCCTTGCTGGAATGTTTGAGGGTCTGCATCATCACACGCTATGGTCTTTGGAGTCCCTATCTCTAAGTGTTAGAGTGGACTATATCTTTACACAATTGGTGATAAGAAATGTATTTCATGCCTGATTCCTGCCTTCTTGCAGTAGCTCCCAGGCTTTTGCACACTCTATTTCTTTTCTTCTGACTCCTTCTATGACTACCATCTTTTGAATCCCTCCCCTGCTTTTTCTCTGTCCATCCCTCCCTCCCTCTCCCCCCTCATTATCTGTGTCTGTCTCTCTTGAACCAAGTTTTCCTATGTATCTCACTTGCATGTGATGCCCCTGTCCACATGTGCCCTGAACTGCACAGTGCCCTGTCATCCTCCAGGAGACCACTGGCATCAAGCACTTTTACTGAGTGCTGTGGGAACTGTGGGGAACATGCAGTACATCACACAAAGCACAGAAAAATGACATATTAGACACTGGCAAACCTGCCTGTGTTTCTCTGACATGAGAACTGTTTTGTCCAGTGTGTCCCTTGCAAGTTTCTATGCGAGCACTTCAAAGCCCCTGGTCTCTAGCTCGTCACCTGCCAGATTCTAATCCCAAATTGCTATTATTTCCACATAAAACACAGGAGCTATTCTGTTCTCACACAGACTATCCGTAACAGAACCCAAACTGGAGCAGAATAAGTGACCTTCTGTTCCTTATCCAACCTTTAACTGATAAATAGGTAAATAGATCAGTAATAAAAATCCCATGCTGATTAGAGCTTGAAAGCCAAGTTTCTTGAGCATGGTCAAGTCTCTAACCATTTATTTTTAAGATATATAAATCATGAGTGTGTGAGTGTGCATGCGTGTGTGTGTGTGTGTGTGTGTGTGTGTGTGTGTGTGTGTGTATGGATGCCTATATGAAGTGCTCACAGAGGCCAGAGGCCTCTGGTGTCTTGAAGCTGGAACCAGAGCCACCTAACCTCAGTGCTAGGAAGTAAGCTTGAGTCCTCTGTAAGAGCAGTACGTGCTTTTAACCACCAAACCAACGTTCTGCCCCTAAAGGGTGTCTTTAAGGAGCTGGAGAACTGTCAGTCTACTTAAAATATTGGAAAAGACCCACTGCCAGGGAGGCTGGTTCTCGGTTTGGGGAAATGATCACAGCTCACCCTCTAGTTAGGGCTGCCACCCTTAACCATCCCTCCTGGCCACGTCCTGTGTCTCCTGTTCTTTACTTTCTTTCCATCCTGTTTGGGTTTTCCCCTCTGTGTTTGTCCTGATGCTGGCCACCCACTGCCTGTGGTGCAGAGTGGAGAATGATCTCCAGACTCTACCACTGAAATTCTGATTACACATAGGTGCCTTCTCTCTGAGGATTCTTGGTTCTCTGTTTGTCTCAGTTCTTCCCAAAACCCTTCACATTTTCTCCTTTTGGTAAAGCATATCAATAATAATTGTATCCATAGCTCTAATTTACTGACCAGTCACATTTTTTTTCTTACCATACTTGGTATTTTTATTGGTTATTTTTATTTACATTTCAAATGTTATCCCCTTCCCAATTTCCTGTCCAAAAACCAATATCCCATCTCCCCTCCCCCTGCTTCTATAAGGGTGCTCACCCACTCACTCCCTCCCACCTCCTCACCCTGACATTCCCCTACTCTGGGGCATCGAGCCTTGACAGGACCAAAGGCCTCTCCTCCCACTGATGCCTGACAAGGTCATCCTCTACTACATATGCAGCAGGAGCCATAGGTCCATCCCAGTGTACTCTTGAGATAGTGGTTTTGTCCCTGGGAGCTCAGGAGAGTCTGGTTGGTTGATATAGTTCTTATTCTTATGGGGTTGCAAACCCCTTCAGCTCCTTCAGTCCTTTCTCTAACTCCTCCATTGGGGACCCTGTTCTCAGTTCACAGTTGGCTGCAAGCATCTGCCTCTCTCTGTATTTGTCAGGCTCTGGCGGAGCTTCTCAGGAGACAGCTATATCAGGCTCCTGTCAGCATGCACTTCTTGGCATCAACAATAGTGTCTGGGTTTGGTGTCTGTATATGGGCTGGATCCCCAGGTGGGGCAGTCTCTGAATGGCCTTTCCTTCAGTCACTGCTCCACACTTTGTCTTCATATTTCCTCCTGTGAGTATTTTTTCCCCTTCTAAAAATGACTGAAGCATCCACACTTTGGTCTTCCTTCTTCTTGAGCCTCATGTGGCCTGTGAATTGTATCTTGGTTAATCCGAGCTTTTGGGCTAATATCCATTTGTCAGTAAGTGCATACCATGTATTTGTGTGTGTGTGTGTGTGTGTGTGTGTGTGTGTGTGTGTGTGTGTGTGTGTTTGTCTTACCTCACTCAGGATGATATTTTCTAATTCCATCCATTTGCCTAAGAATTTCATAAAGTCATTGTTTTTAATAGCTGAGTAGTACTCCATTGTATAAATGTACCACATTTTCTGTATCCATTCCTCTGTTTAGGGACACCTGGACTTTTTCCAACTTATGGGTATTATAAATAAGGCTGCTATGAACATAGTGAAGCATGTGTCCTTGTTATATGTTGGAGCATCTTTTGGGTATATGGCTGGGTCCCTCAGGTAGTACTATGTCCAATTTTCGGAGGAACTGCCAGACTGATTTCTAGAGTGGTTGGACCAGCCTGCAATCCAACCAATCACTTTCAATCACTCGCTTTTATTCTCGGCCTTTGGTTATACTGTGAGTATGCCACAACTGCTAAGACACCCAAATTACAGTGTTGTTCTCCTACCTACACACTAATGAACTACGTAAGCCAGCATCTTCTTCTTTCTCGCTCTTCAGTGAAATGAGAATGTCTGGAGGTGAGACCTCTCTGTCAGCTGTTGACCTCCTCCTTCTTCCTGGGATGCTGGGACCTGGACTCATAGATGGCACAGGGCTTCAAACAGCCCCTTTTTATAGAATGTTAGTTTGAGACACCCACAAGTTGGAGTCCGTTAATAGGTTGTTTTAGGGGCTCTTTTTCCTCCCTTCATGTCTGCTTGACCTCAAGTGCATGGAGCAGTGTGTTTCTGGGACCTTGATGGTGGAATATAGCCGCCCTATTCTAACCTGTGAAGAAATACCCTGAGAGATTAAAGCAATGGCGGTCCTTCTCAGTGTGTAGATTTGCTTGTGCTGCCTGTCCCTTGGAGGAGTTTATACCCGGCTTGAGTGGTTTTGGCTCCTCTCGGCACTCCTGATGATGATCTTACTAATCAACATTTTAGCTGAAACACGATTGTAAAATTAGAGCATTGTGGTTTTATGATGTGTTTTTTAAAAACCATTTATGGTTTCTTTGTTTGGAGATCACAATAAGCAGAAGAAAAATACAACCCTGAAACTGAAGCTCTTGAGGGCTGCTGGACTTTCACAGTTCAACGGAACTCTGCCCACTGACTACTGTGGTCAGTCCATGGTGAACAAAAAGGTCTAATTCATGGATGAGCTCTACTCTCCTTTTGATTTAAACTTACTCCTTTAAAGTTCAGTTAAAATAAATATATTCATTGGATGAAGCATTGAATCTCAGATTAATTTTAATCCTAAAAACATATTTTGACTTGCCATGTTATATACTTCACATTACTTTTAATGTTTTTGGCTTCTTAAAACTCTATTATTTAGCTTTGATATTGCTAGAAGGTGCCATGTGGCCTGCTAAGGAAGAAAAAGATCATAGTTTTGCCAACTATGAACCCTGAAAAGTATAATAATGACCATCCTGATGAGACATGCTCATTGGTGCCATAGTGGCATGCATGTTGTGGGGTAACCAGTCACTTTGTCATTGGATTTAAGGTACACATTACAAAATGTAACTCATATCTGGTACTGTCGACTGTGCCAAGAACCCATGGCTAGGTAGGTCATGGGCCCTAGGGTAGGACTATTGTTACGCTGCTAAATGGGCATAATATCAAAAGGGTCTCTAAATACTTATCCTTAGATCCACAGATTAACTGACCTCTGAGCCCTTATCCAAGAAGTTCCTTTTTGCCATACATGACATTGGCACAGATCAAACTGCAGAGAGCAATAGACTGTCTTGTGCTCAGCCCCAAATGGGGCATCTATACCATTCCCCTTCCCCTAGTCTCACAGATCACCATAGAGACAGGGACAGAAAATTGATAAGAGTCAGAGGTGGTGGAAGATACTGAAAAATAGTGTTCTTTGAACATGACAAGGCTTGGCACACAGTAACTCACAGCCACTATGACTGTATATATGAGATCATGCCAGGCAAGATTCTGGCAGAGACAGAGGGCTTCACAAATCCCCACCCATACCTGAGGATCTATTAGTACTCGATAGCTGACAGGAGAAAGAAAACCAATTTTGTTCAGGGATATGCCTCAGATAGGTCGCCCACGCTCCAGCGGATGGCCCTATGCTCATGCATCTGTTGCAGTGCTAACCAGACTCAGCAAATTAAGAAAAAATAATAAAGGGTGGGGAACATGAAGCTGTGAGGGAATCCTGGCAGGAAGGATCTGGAGGAACTAGAAAGGGGATCTGGGGTAGATTTGACTCAAACACTATAAACATATATGAAAAAAGAAAGAAAAATATATAAATTTCTCAAAAATATCAACAAGATATCACCTAAGAGGCACACAAAATATATTCTTATGCTAGAAAATACTGTATTATCATTCTTGTGGGAAAAGCTAATACTATTAGTTAAAATTCTTATTTTAATTTTTTCTTTGAAATCTTATCTTTCCCTGTATTAACTTCGACTGAGAGGAGGCACAGTGGTGGAGGTTATCATTGTTGTTGCGGTTGTCGTGATGGGGTCTTGTGTACCAGATTAGCCTCAGCCTCACTATGTGGCCAAGGATGACTGTGAGTCTCTGATTCCCTGACTCTATATGCCAAGTCCTAGGACTACAGGCCGGGTCCCACTGTGCTTGGTCAGTAAAGAAAATTTAGTGGACAGATTGCATTGTGTCCAGTGAAGCACATATTTCTTCTTCCCCAGATTAAAATATGTTGAGTTTGGAAATATAGTCATTACCCCACTCTGTTTCATTATATTAATAGAAAACATTAATCCTTTAAAACATATTTGCTCTTAGTGAATGAATTGAAAGCCATTAATCCTGGATTCAATGCAAATTGACCATTTAAACTATAAAATACATATGAGAAAGAATTTAGTATAAGCAACCCAGAAGTGCTCTCATCCAAAACAAAACCCACCTAAGAGTTGAACTTTGAAAGGCCTAGAGTATGGAGCTAGCACAGCAGTAGAGCACTTTCCTGCCATGTGCGGGGCTCTGTTCTCCATCCCCAGGGTGAATAACACAATAACAGGAATAGAGGCAATGAGGAAGCAGACGGAGTACAAGCCACAAAGAGGAGACAAACTGGACCGGACCCTATACTGGGAGAAAACAAATGCAGTACAGTCGGGAAACAGCGTGTCTTTGATACCAGGGAGAATGATAGTTTTCCAGCAGCTAGCGGCTGGATGGGATAGTCTTATCCCCTGCAATGTGTCCTGGCCCCTTGTTTGTGTCCTTGACGACTGATACTGTGGGTCTCCCATGTAAGTCAGGAGATATTTTTCTTATATCAACATTTTAAGCCAATTCATGGACTACAGTGTTCAAAGACTCTGGAGAAGCAATTCAGCTCTCCTTTAAGCTGACAGTCTTGAGAGGCAAGTCTGTTTAGCCTTCTGACGTCTTAGTTATCCTCCTTGAAGGCAGAGTTAGCTATCAGGGATAGCAAGGAAGACAGAGAGGACAAGAGGCAGGGGCTTCCTCTGAGGCCAGCATGGCTTCCCCAGCTGCACCCCATCAGCTCTGCTTTGTGCCCCCCAAGAATTCGCCTCTACTCCCAGCTTTGTGCTGATAAATCCGAGGAGAGAATCACTCTGTGCACCCCCCAGGCAGGTCTGTGATTAAGCAGAAGCATGAGTAGCTCCCAGGCTGCTGAACCAAGAGGACGGGGTGACAGCCATTCTCCGCACCTCTGAGAGTCACTGCAACACAGGGACTCATTTTCTCATAAATTAGCTCTTCCCTCTATAGCCTCAGGCATTATTTATTTAGTTGCTGATCTATTCTGTTATTATAAGACAACACTACAAGAAAAAATGCAACTTAAAATTACACTGTGCACTTTTGATACAGGTCACACAATAGTTTGAACCTATTTATATCCATTTTTCCCCATTCAGCAGCTCAGCATTCAAACTTGGGAATCCCTTGTTGCTATTTAGATTTCTGAATTTTCGTACTATTACCCTTTCCTCTTTAATGCAAAATATTCTGAAAGAATCCTCCATCGGAAACCACTTTAACAAAACCTAAGGAATTGGGTGGCTCGGTAGATAAACAGCTCTGCTCCACTGGGAGTGAAGTTCAGGTCCAGCTTCAAGTCTAAATTAAATGAGCTTGATCGTATCTCTCCAGTCTCTTGTGAACAGCAGTCCAGAGTACTGAACTGTATGAATAATTCCACCGCTCGTCATGATTGATAGTCTAGGCTTGCGAGAGTCCCGGAATTGAACTAACAACCACACTAAATCGTATCGCATCTTTAAGGAGATAGCCCTGTTTAGCAGGGGCTCAGGTACACGGAGGGGCCATGTTAAGCAGCATGCATCATCCTTTGCAGTGACTAGGAAGAGGGTGGCCCCCAGCTCGGCTCGGCTCGGCATTGGGTTCTGCAGCTCAGACTGCACTGGCTGATTTATTGCCTTCTCTGGGATTTCCTCTCGCTTCGACTTTTTGCATGTGATATTACATCTACTGATAAATACGTGAATTTTTCTTGCTAAGTAATTTGTCTCTAGCAGTGATAAGAGATATCTGTATTTTGAAAAAAAGGCAACACTCCCGCTGCTGAAGTCTGTGTGCATTTTCTGGGACCCAGAAGCCCATTGTATTTTTCTGCCTCCTACTTGGCATTCGGTGGCATGACTTTTTAAGAAAAACGGGGATGTTACGGCTGCATCAAGCCCGTCTACTCTGCTCACTTTGCTGTATCTGTTGCTTTACCTGTAAAGAAATGACAGCCCAGGAGAACTGGGACGGAAGAATGACAGGGTAGCCATAGCATGGTACAACTGAGCATCCACTGAACAACCCCACTTGTAGTTCTCAGACCTACTCCTATTTTTCAGTGGCGTGAAAGTTCCTTTTGCATCTATAGCATGTAAATCAGCATGCAGAAGAAAATAATTTCAAACACAATATTGAAAGTAATTCTTAAAGAAGACAGCCTCCCCCACCCCCGAAGATAGCATTAGTAAAACAGTAGCTTGAATCTGGTAAAAGCAGAGCATGAAAAGATTGTCCCACTGACGCTGGGGTGAAAGTGACCTTGAGGTCATTTCCCACCCACTCAAGCTAACAGCAGACAGCACTGATTTGTCTTTGGCCCAGTCTAGAGAGGCTGGGGAGCGTGACTTGCAGGACTGGTGTACACTGCCTTCTCCTTTCCCCTCCCCTTTTCTCTCTCCACCTACCCCTCCTCTCTTCCCTTCTCCTACAGGCGTCGCAAAAGCCAGTCACCTATGCTGGAACAGGGAGGAATGATGGTGTATCGCTTTTTTCAGATGTAAATGTACTAACTCTGTGGACCTCCTAATGCATGCCCAAGCTGTGTTTCCTTCTAATGCATGCCTGAGCTGTGTGGGCTTTCCTATACACACAGCACAGCACAGGAATGGAAGACAGTATATAATTTAGTGATACTTAAAATGTCTATTAATCATCAGGATGAAATATTTCTACAGTGTGTCAATTGCATTGTTTTAAAGATCTGACTGTAGGAAAACTAAACCCTTCTAATCTCAGTATCTCTGTGTAGTTTCCACTTGCCAATCAGCAAATGAAACACGTTGCTTTCCTCCTCGTGGCCGTGAACCGCACACGCCATGCAAGCAGTGTTTGAGCTTCTGCTGTTTGGGGTGTGTAGTAGATTGAAGGGAAGTGTTCCCAGCAGGCTTACTTGGTCTCCAGCGGGCAGCACTGTTTGGGAAGGTGAGGGAACCATCAAGGGGAAGTGAAACCTTCCCAGAGGAAGAGACCCTCAGGGCAGGCAGTGAGATTTCATAGCCAGCCTCACTTCCCTGCTGACTCTCTAGTGTGGATGCTAGTGCTCAACCAACCACCCGTCCATCTGTCTGTCTGCTGCTGTCTCTTAGGCAGCAGAATGGACTGCGATCCTCTGGGAGTGTGGGCCAGAACAAACCCTTTCTCCATTCATTCGCTTTTGTCAGATTCTATAAACACAGCAACAGAAGAGTAAGAGTAGAATCTAACAAGCTAAGCTAATTAATTGTTTTATTTTATACGTGGTACCGAAGAGCTCAAAGCAACAGTCTATTTTAATGTACTTTAAATTAAGTTTTCTGCTGCATTAGAAAAGAAAATGATGGTTTGGTTATTTAATTGTCAAACTAATGAGGCAGGTGTTTTGGAATCTCTTGCCTCGTGTTAAACATGAGAAACATGGGATATGTGTATATATATATATATATATATATATATATATATATATATATATTATACACACATATACACATATACATGTATATACATGCACACATACTGCTAAGTTTCTCAATTTAGAATTGATAGCACTAAATATTTAAGCCTTATTTTTGGAATTGTGTAAACACTTGGCCACAAACAATAATTCCGTCTCTAAATATTTGTGTGCCTAATGCTACATAACACTTCCCAGGAGATGGCAGGGACAATTCTCCATTTTAACTAAACACATTTTGAGACCTACTGTGAGCTTGCCATTGTGCTGGGTGATGGAAACCTGTTACTGGTGCACATGTGGTGGTGAAGGGCAGAGCGATGAACGCAGAGCTTGGGCAAGTGTACCTTTTGACTCCTGATCCTACAAATTGGTTCTTCTGTTACTTTGCAGAGATGAATGTTGACAAATCAGGTCATAGCTTTGTTTTACTTTGTCCTAAATTACAGATTAGGTTGGAATAAGTAATTCAGAATATAGAAAAGTAAACTTGGGATGGTAATTAACTGTGTAGCCCAAGACCAACAACTAGTACCGGGTAACTGGAAATATATCAGCCATTGTACAAATATATCCAGAGATTTCTCCTTCATGCTAATATGCCTCGACTTAAAGATGAAATTGTCTTGACATTGCCTGTGATTTCCAGACCTACAGGGAAGGAAGCCAAAGACAGATAAGAGCAAGACAGAAAGGGAGGAAGGAAAGAGAAGCAGAGGGTTAAATGACTGGCTCGAGTAGGTGGGGCTTCAAGCAGGAAGAAGGGTAGTTTTGATATCCTGGGTGGCCCATGTCTGCTGGGAATACACAGAAGCAGAAATGCTTCGAGATTCTTTTGTGATGCTGATCCTTCCCAAACTGCCCAGGATTCAGAACTCACATCCTGATCTTGGGGGCAGTGAGGGGAAGTTGCCTATGGCAATGGGGCCTGACCATGTACTAGAAATGGGGCTTGTTTGTGTGTCAGTCAGTACCACTGTCCCAGGCCTTTCTCCTGTTCCCATTTCCTATCCTATGTGACCCCACTAGGACAGCAGCAAACCACTATGGGTTCACTCACGTAGTATGGACAGATGGGTCCAGAGCGGGTGGAGGATAGAGAGTTCTGGGGCTCCAGGAAAGCAGAGAGAGTCCTTGGGTGTAGTAGAGGAGACAGAAAATCTCAGAGTCGCTCCTGTGGTCCTCCCCCTTACTGCCCATGGATCTGTACACTGTTGTTCCTGTCCACCAGTCATGCCCCCTTTGCCACCATGTCTCATGTTAACAAAAGGCATCGTCAGCACAGCTAGGAATGTTCACAGTGTGGAAAACTGAACAGAAGAGGATGGTTTTAAAGATAAGCAGAACCCTAAAGACCATTTATAAGTCATACTGTGATGCTTCTCAGGACAAGATTCTGGGTAAGCGGGAATATTTTCCTTCATCCACGTATTTCCATTTCAGTGTTTTGTGGTAATGTCATTTTAACCAGTTGAAATGGCCTCATTACTCTTAATCATCTTTACAGTAGAAGCTAGCGCTGTAATCATCTAAGTAAAGGGCAGGGAGTCCAGTGGTGCTGTGTTAGCATCCTGGGGCTGCTGGAACAATGCACACAGACTAGTGGCTTTACACAACAGGAACACATTGGTCAACACTCTGGAGACCCAAAGGCAAAGACCAAAGTCTTGGCAGTGATGTGCTCCCTCTAAATCCCAGGAGTGAAAATCCCTCCATGTCTGCCCACTGCAGCCACTCTGATGATCTCTCTCCATCTGGTTAGTCGTCCCTCCAGGTGTCTCTCTGTCTCCAGTTTCCTTTTTATGAGGACAACAGCCTCTTGACAAGGTCCCATCTCTGCTTTCCTCTTCGTTTGATCACACCTCCAAAGGAGGTTCCATTTTGCTCCCCCCAGGGGGTTAGGACATTATCTGTCCTTTGATGAGGAGAGGACAGAGCTTATTCATGAAGCCAAGTTGTTGAGGAGAGGGCTAGTTTCTCTATGCTGGCCTAGACACTCATCACACTTTAAATGCAGGTGGCACATCGATTTTGGATGCTCCTTTTCCTAACAAAAATACTTTGTGTAGTGAAGGGTAAAGATGGGAAAAAAAGAAACTTCTGAGCCAGTGGACCTGGGGTGAGCTGCAGAGCCACAAAGTTGGGGTTCTTCCCTTCTGCTGCTCACCTGTAGGTATGTTTGAGCAACCCTGTCTGATCTCCAGACCCTTGTGTATAAAGTGTCAGTAACAGGGTTCATCACATAATATTGATATTAAGGGGCTAAGGTGTTTGATCCAAGTAAAGTGCTTCTGTGTCCAGCCCATAGTTACCAGTATCATTGTAGAAAATATCCCCACTGTAGCAAAATTTTTTGCTTTTAGTAGAATGTAAAAACTTTCTAAATAATTTTGGTAGAGTATAAAAATGTAATATACATCTACTTATTTCTTCTTCTTCTTCTTCTTCTTCTTCTTCTTCTTCTTCTTCTTCTTCTTCTTCTTCTTCTTCTTCTTCTTCTTCTTCTTCTTCTTCTTCTTCTTCTTCTTCTTTTAACTAATGGGCAGTTACATCCTGCTTGCTGAGGTGTGAGTAAGCCAAGCCTATGCTCCAACCTTTGCTGTCCTATAGGTAGCAGTAGGCCCAGATAGGAGGGGCAGGCACTGTAAGACAAAAGAACTGACCTGGTACAGGGAATAGCAATGCCTCAGTGCCCAGCAGGCCAGTGTCAGGAACAAGAGGGCAGTATGGGAGATGACAAAAGATCACGAGACCAGGAACCATGACAAAGATGAGCTGTCTAGCAAATCATGCCTCTCACCAGACATGGTTGGGATGTGGGGGTCCTAGGCTGTGAGGTACACCTAAAGTAATGTGTGGGACTTCAAGCACGCTGCTTTTGGGTACAGTCTAAATGCAGGCAGGGCTTGTGAATGACGCTTACAGACTTGGGAGCTTTGTGTCAAGTGACTTGTCCTGACCAGTGACAGAGTTGTGGCTTTGATGCGTGCGCAGTGTCCCCCATAGGCTCATCTGTTTGAGCCATTTCCCCACAAGATGGTGCTTACGATTTTGTTTTCACTGAAGTGTGCATCTGCCGCGTCATATCCAGAAGGCAACATTTCACAGCTCCCCTCTCCTTCAGCTGGCTCTCACTCTGTCTGCCCACTCTTCTGTGATGTCCCCAGAGGCTCGGATCGAAGGACAGTAACAGAATAACCCTTATGTGGCTGAGCACTCAGTCACGTGCCCTCAGTATTTTGAGTCTTGCATCAACCACAGCCTATTGCAGAAGGAACCCCCTCGAAAGGAGCACGTCTTTACGCATTCATATTAAGAAGGTGTTTTAACCATCTAGCCAAGTTCTTGTAACAGCTAACTCGGTTAAGTGTGTTTATAAACCTGAAGGAACATGGGGGGGTCAGTCTGTTTTTTTTTTTTTTTTTTTTTTCGAGCTGGGACCGAACTCAGGGCCTTTGCGCATAGGCAAGTGCTCTACCACTGAGCTAAATCCTCAACCCTTAGTCTGCTTTTTTTATTTTATGTTTACTTATCTTTCTGTCTAATATCAATATGGAAGAGAGTAAGTAGAAAAGGTATGTCAAAATGAAGGTTAAGACTATAGTTTACTCTGTTGATTTAGAAAAAAAATCTAGAATAGACTTTAACTGTGAAAGCCCCAGACCTAGGAAATAGAGATGCAAAATTGAAATAAGCCCGAGGTTTCGATCTATTTTTCCTGAAAAGACGCACTCTCACAGTGATGTTGATGTAAGAAAAGGACAGGCGAGGGCTGGAAACGTAGCTCAGCTGTGAGAACACATGTCTAGACACACAAAGCCCTGACGGTAGCACATGTCTGTCATCCTGATCCTGTACCATAGTCAGAAGCAGAAGGATCAGAAACTCATGGTCATCTGCTACAGAGCAAGTCTGAGACCATCCTGCCTGTCTCAAAATAAATGAATAAACGAAAGAATAAATAAATAAATAAAAAGATGAAATTTACTTGTAATTTCTATCAGTTTGCCTTTAATTTCATGATTAAAGATATTCAAAGTTTTCCCACTAATAATGTATGATATTTCTGCTTTAGTGACAAGAGCCACTAAAATTCTGAGAATAATCATAATTATGATTACATAAATCATTTAACCACCATTCAGAACTTTCAACAAAAAATAGTGATAATAAATAAATAAAAATAAATAGCCCCAAATTAGGCTGGCATGGCTCTTGGAGGGTGGGGAGTGAGGCTTTGAAATCTAGCCAGCAAAGTTCTGAAAGCGATGCTTGTCTCAAGATTAACTCTATTTTATGAAAAAGAATGAATTTCAAATATTAATATTCTGCATTAATATTTAAACATTCATTTAAAACCCCATTTTTAAAATAGCTTGGATATGGGTTTTTTACAACACATCTCATTTGTATGACAGGCTGTCGCCCACAGAGGCTCATATACAATTCTGCAAATGAAAACTGAAGTTTCTGAGCACCCCACATGCATGCTTATATAATTTTACTTCAAAACAAATTGCACTTGGCAGGTCCTCTGAACGCCCTGTCCTGGGGTATACAGTTTTGTCGTAGCATCTGTCCCATTTATCTATGCTTGAAAGTAATTTTTTTGCTTTTAACACTACTTTATTCATTTGACAATATTTCCCAAGTAGCTACGTCGTGTCGGACATAATCTCGATGCTGGAGCTATATCAGCAAATGAGCCATTCGAAAGTGTGGAGCTCGGGTGTATGGAAAGAGAAGATAAAAACACCACACGCATGCACACACGCACACATGCACACATGTACACACGCACGCGCACACATGCATGCACGCAAGACACAGCATGCATTGAAAAGTAGCTGTAGGTTGGGGATTTAGCTCAGTGGTGGAGCGCTTGCCTAGGAAGCGCAAGGCCCTGGGTTCGGTCCCCAACTCCAAAAAAAAAAAAAAAAAAAATGAAAAGTAGCTGTACCACCATACCAATCCAGTGTGACATAGTCATAGTGGGTGGGCATAAAGGGGAGCTTGCAACAGTAGGGCAGCCAGAGACAAGCTCACCACATGATGAGTGAGTGGAGACCTGGGAGAGATGGAGGGTTGGCACTCCAAGGGGAAGGAAGGTCCAGCAGTGTATGGAGGAAGGTCTTACCTCCAGGAATTGCTAAGACACAAGTGACCAACTGGGAGTCTCCAGCTGGGCGGTAGCCAGCAGCACCTTGGGAACAGATCGAAGGCTTGTGGACCACAGTGTCAGCAGGAATCACATGATGTGATCTACTCTCTTGAAGGATTCCTGCACTGACATGTTGAGAAGACAGTGAAAGCATGTGGAGGAAGGGACTGGCTAGTTAGGAGGCAGGTAGTCAGTCTGGAGCAGAGGCAGTGTGAACCAGATAGAGGCTGGAAGAGCCGGTCCAGGACCGGCTCCGCGCCTCTGTAGCAGTGTGAAGCAACGAAAAGGTCTGTCTGTGCCCAGCTGTAACTGAATTCATGATGTCCCCATGTTTGTGACTGCTCTATGGCTCAGGACTGCCTGCCACCTCTAACTGGACCCCAGAAATCTTCCTGCCTCTGCCCTCACTCCATAAAACTGATTTCTTCATGGCCACGCCAGGCCTTTTACATGACTGTGGGGCTCAAATTCAGGTCTTTGTACTTGTGCAGTAAGCACATGTGCACAGTGAAGCATCACTCTAGCTCCCAAGTCTGTATTTTTATTTATCTGTGTCTCATCCTTCACCGAGAGCGTTTTAATTCAGTAATTGAACAAGTTCATGGTTGTTCATGGCATCAGATTTTACATTAATTTCCCTTCATTGACCCAACTGTTACCACCCAACTTTTGATCTTCCTAACTGAAAGTTGAAGTTGGTGGCACCACCTTTATCCCAGTCACCAAGACCTGGAACCTCTGACTCAGCCTCATGAGTTTCTGCACTCCATCCCTCTAGCACACGATTTCTCTTCTCAGAGTTCTTGCATTTAATCTAACATCCTTTCAAGCAGACCTGCACCATGAGACACGGTGTGTAAGCTAAAGTGTGGTGGGGTTTTGCTTCACCTCTTTATGGTGTCTTGGTGACCCTTGCTTTCAACAGTTTCTACAGGTACCTGAACCCCAGCTGACTCTCAGAATCTCACTGTCTCCTCTTCAGTATTCATTGACTCCTTTGTGCCATTCGCCACCCCCAACTTATGCTTTTGTGAGCCCTGAGCCAATCAGGATCTGTGCCGTTACTTAGACATTTATTCCTTTTTGAGTGATCTTTTTTTGCCATTGGAATGATAAAACCTGCTTACTCTTCTGTGGAGGCTCAGGACATGTCCCTCCCCCAAAGCCCCTCCTGTGAACACTCAGTTTAATACCCTGTTCTGTGTATGTCTCCATTTCACCCTGCTCACCAGCTCTACAAGTCTTTGCACCACATTCACCATTTTTGGTCATCTCTTTATCCAACACCCTTCATTGGGCTATCAACTCATCAAGCCACAGACTGTCTTATTGGAACTTGCTATCCTGGTGGTGACTCCACTATCTCCCTGAAGGTAATATGGGTTGGTGATCTCATGGACTGATTTGCACTCCCTTCCCCATCCCTATATTGAAGACTCCAGATATTATGTTGTTTAAAGGTAGGGGCTTTTAGAAGTGAATAGGCTTAGCTAATGTCATCAGAGATAGAATTAACATTTTTATCAAAGAAGAGCTCCCAGTTCTTCCCACCATGTGTGCATGCACAGAAAGCAAATCCAGCCAGCCAGGCAGGTCAAAGATCCCATCACCACTAGACAGCAAATCTGCTAGCACTTTAGGTTGGGCTTCCCAGCCTTCAGAATGAGGGTGGGGGGCGGGTATGACTGTTAATTATTTGTCTGTGCCACCGTTACAGAGTCAGATTTCCTGAGTATTTGTATTAAATCTGAAGTGTTGCCTACAGGCTCCTGTTTTGAGTGCTTGTTACACAGCTGGGCCTATCAGACAGAAGTCTGTTATAAGGAGAGTGGGCCCCTGAAGATTAGAGGGTGGTCCCTAGCGCGAGGACTTTCTCTGCTCCCTACTTCATACCCATGTGAGAATCTGTTTCTTGAGAGATTAGGAGACAAAAGACAGCAATGAGGGAGCCAAGAGCCTAGCAGCTCCCCAAAACGGAGTTCTCGGCATCGAGCATGTGTATGTTCAGACCATTGTGAAAGCAAATTGACTTTTGTGGGTCCTGCTGTCTGTACCTCGGAATTATAGAATGTTGATAAGACCTCTACCCTTCAGTGGCTAACCTGTATATTGAGAGCTATGTCAGTATTAATAACCCAGGTCTTGCTGCAGTTACATGAAGATGTCTAGGGAAGTGTAGGATGTAATCAGAATAGCAGAACTGTCTTTAGGGAAGAAGAAGTCAAGCTTTCTATATTGAATCGCTTCTAAGACTACAAAGATGATGATTTAGGCAGGTCAAGAAGCATAGGGAAATTTGAAGTATGAAAATTTTCCTATGTTCAAAGAATGTGGATTTTTTTTTAATGGCTAATTCTATATAACAAAAGACTCTCCTAGAAGTGATTATATTAGATATTAAAAGATGTTTTGTCTCCAGTATGCAAATATCCAATCCAGAAATTTCTAATCTTTCAGCATCCCACGGCTCAAGTAATTATAAGATGCCAATAAAACTTCCACAGATCACAGGTATCATGTGAAATTTCAGCTCAGAGTCACATGTGTATAGTTGCACACAACAGAACAAATTTCCCAGAATGGCTGTACAGATGTATAGCTGTTATATAGGTGTATATAAGTACACATGCAGGTGTACATGGTCATCTTTCTCATCCGGAAACTCACCAGTTTTAGGAGAATGTTCAGGATTAGCGAGCTGCATTTCTACCACCACATTTTCATCTTTTTTATCTTCCTACTATATCTCCTCCTGTTGTAATATGTCAGTTATATCATGGGCTGTAGCTACATAAACAGTCACATTTATAGCACTATTTCAATTTAGTGGTTCCCTTGAGGAGAAGGCTCTTGCTTTATATGTCGTTGTCAACCCATGCACTTAGTGAGAAACCTTGCCAGGAGGAGCTGGAACTCCATAAATATTTATTTAATGAATTGATTTGAAAAGGAACAAACACAACAGAAATTGACTAGCATAGCAGTGGCGTTGAAATAAATATAAAGCAGACAGCACACTGAGGCAGTTGAATTCCAGCACGGCAGAGTCAAACTCAACCTCACACCCCAGCTCTGTCATTTCCAAACTAAATAATTTTGGGCAAAATATTTCATCTCATTAAGTCATATCGTTCATATCTACAAAAGAATGAGTTTCTCTCAAGGTGTAATGAGATAATTCTCAGCCAAATTTCAGCTCAAGGAAGGCTGTGATTAATTTCTTAGCTATTTTAATGAAAAGTCATAATCACAAAAACATTAAGTTGATGAAATCACACACAAGCTTTTTGGTTGCTGTTGTTAACCTTGATTCCAGGAACAAACTCAGGAAGAGAGGGAAGGTTTGGGTCAGAGAGAGTTATCTTAGAAGCATCTTGTGCCCTGTGAAGGTCAGAGAAAGGGACCTGGGTGATCAACACACTCTACTGGACATGGGGTTTTTGACACAATCCAGTTTCATAAAGAATTTTTAACTGTACTTGTATGCTTCAGAATGTTACTGCTGAGCTCTCAGAAGAGAGAAAGATAGAACCGTTATGTGTACCAAGGGTTGTGATAGAATCACAGCTCTCATCCAGACAGACCACCAGGCCAATGCAGTTCCATGTGAGAGACATTTGTTGTAGGGGAAGGGGGCAAAGGGGTGATAGAGATGAAGGGGGAAAGAAAGAGAAGAAGGGCCAAAGGTAAGGAAGGGTTTGCCTTTTATTTAGGCTGTGAGGTAACTGCTCGCAGGTTAAGGTAAACCAAATGGACACTGCAAATGTATGGTAATCGCCATGGCAACATATGCACGTGGCCATGTTGCCTATTGCTGAAGTTACCATCATTGCTGCATTCAGAGGCAATCTGAAACCCACCATAAAGCCGGTTCCTGATACCAACACCAAGAATAAGCCAAGGGAAGTCAGCTTTTGAAAATACAAAATGGAGCTAAAATTAGGCACAATCTGCCTAGTGACCCTTGTGGTCAGAATTCCAGCACTGCTCAAACTCAGGATTTGGAAGTCAAAGCAGGAGGAAGTGGAGTTAGAGAGGGTGGCAGCCTGGCAAGGAGGTGTCTATAGGGTAATTCTCCAAGTGCTTCGAATACATCTGAGTTACCAGATTCCTTTGAACTGTAGTTATTTATCTGCTGTCACCTCTGCCTGGTATAACAGGTTCCAGAGCTCACTGTGTGTCTCCAGTTGGGCTCTGATGACAAAAGTGCTCCAAACACTCCAAGGGATGAAGGGGGTGCCAGTGGGGAGAAGAGGGGCAAAGAATGGGGAACTGCATCAGGGGTCAGCCTTTGTTTCTAGGAGGAAGCGAAGGCAGTCTGTAAAGCAGGGGATGGAGGGAATACAACTGCACTTGGAAACACACTTCTGGTGGTCTCGTGGATGATGACTCTGTGAAGAGTGACTGACAGCAGAGGCACCAGAAAAGACACAGGTCCTCAGGTCAGAGGTCAGGAGTCTCTTGCCTTAGAACATTGGGCTAACGAAAATAAGATATATGTATATATAAATAATACAAATTTACCTCTCACTGTTCTTGAAGCTAGAAAACACAGGAACAAGATGCCAACAGACTAGGAGTCTTCTGATGACCTCCTCGCTCACTGTCTTGATCCCTTTAGTAAAGGCACCAGGTCCACATGCCCTATCCCCTAACCCTAGAACATATGGATACCAAAGGGACACAGTGTGGGGCAAGTGGAACTGTGTCACCAGACAGAAAAACTGGTAAGGTCGAGTAGATGAAGGAACCCTGGCAATTCTCATGGCTCCCCACGAAGAGGACCATGATAACTGGTCACTTAGCATAGAGCCCAGAGTTCTCCATGTTAATGAAGTATCTAGGTGGGCCAGTCCAAGGGCTTATCCAATGAGCTTCCCTTCTAAGACATTCCTTCCTGCAAAAGGCATTTAATCTCTGGTCCACCCTGAGTAAGGTGTATGCATCATTTTCCCACCATGGAAAAACAGTTTGGACAATCAAGGACTGTCTCTCTCATCAAGACCCACCATGGGGGGAAGCCTTCATTACTGAGCCATGCTGCCTAAGTCTCCCACAGAAGGACCCTCCATGCTCCTGACACTCACTCCTGAGCTAAACTGGATACCCCTGTCCTGGGATCATGGCCGGCCTGAAGTCCCCACCCCCTTCTCAACTCCTTGCAGCTCCCAGTGGCAGTCTGGGTGTCCAAGAGTTAGAAAACTACAGCCTCAGCCCCAGCCCGTGCAGTTTCTCACCCAGAGGAACGCGGGCTGGGGACCCCTATCTTAGTCTGTGTTCACTTCTCCTGAGTGGACCACACCCAGACGGCGGCAAGGAAGGAAGTTAACAAAGCAACCTGCATTTCATTTTTCCTGAGCAGAAAGGAAAAACTCGGACCCACAGTCCAGCATTCAGATAGCTGTACCTGACTTAGAAATAGCTGGTGACGGGTAGACCAGGACATAGACTTGGGTGTCGCTTTTGGAGGTGGGTGTAGAGTCCCACAGAGGCGCACAAATGGTAGTCAGGAGCTACGGGGATTCGTCTTAAAGAAAGAAGCAAGGGCAGCTGTAGAAAAGATGGCCGCGGAGAGGGGGATGTGGGCTTGCGAGGGTGCCTAGTAGCTGGGGGGTAGATACAAGCATTGGTGAAAGGAGTTTATCTCAGATACTGTGTGTGTCAAAAAGACCCTCTGGACAATGTAAAGTATACTTCCTACATGGCCCTTATTCAGGGACGACACAGATGTCCCAGACAGCTTACGCCACCGTAAGAGGCACCTGGAATCTTCTCACCAACTTCAGCCTGCATAAAGTAGGCACCCCGGGACCAGTGGGATGCCTGCCATCTCTTCTGGGTGTCTCTGTTTGTTGAGGACTGTGTCCTAAGTGCTGACGTGTAACTGCTCAGTCACTCTGCGATGCTGTGCACATGCATTTTAACTGTGGGAATGGTATGTTTTTAAAGACTTTCTCCCTGATGTTGTCACAAGGTTTGGGAACTGAGATAAAAAGACTACTATACTAAGTTAGATGGCAAATGTTGAGTGAGTGAAACATTTGTTCTCTTTGCCTAATAAGGGTAAGTGTAGGGCTCTGGCACCGGGGGGATCTTTTCAAAGCTATTTTTTCCCTGGCTAGGTGCTCAGGTTCAGGCGAGGGGGAGGGAACCCGGGCAGGAAGGGGGAACAGCTTTCGCCGCCCCCAGCTGCCGGTCCTTCTCCTTTCTGCCCCTGCCTGCCGCGGTTGCTCATGCCAGGCTGAGCCAGCAGAAGACTTGACTAGCCAGTGAGGGGTGCAGGGGAGCTTCTGATGGCTATTTCAGGAAGGGCAGATCTCTTCCCCAAGCATCAGTGTTACGGTCTTATGACAGAAGCTCTCAGACAATGGAATAATTCCTGCACACCTTTAATTCTGAGCATGGCACTTAAATACAGTTTTTTTTTTTTTTTTTTTTTTTTTTTGGATGGGTCAGACCTCATCTATGTATCCCAGGGCATGGTCCTGTTTCTATGACTGATCTGTCTTGAGCCTATGTGACCTGTGGATGAGGAGTTTGGGGCATTGCCCTACCTGACTGGTCTCTCTCAAACCTCTCTACAGGGGTTTTTGGGGGGCGAAGTTACGTGAGGCCCTGATATTCTGGGAGAATAGGAATGCACCTGCCATTCCTTTTAGGGTTTCCTGGGGATTCAACTTATCTCGACCAGGAATCAGGGTATCTTTCACCACCTGCTGCCCCACAGGTAAGAGTCTATGTGGCTGCATGGAAACTATATAAACACTGTTTTGTGATTAGATCCATACATAGATCCATTCACCTACCTTCTGGAAAACAGAAGCCTTTCTCTTATCATAACTTCCTCCTGTTTCGTGCTAGATGGTTTGTTGCTAAAGAGTGGCATAAAACACTTTGATTACTTTGAATTCAGGCTTACCTAAAGTAGGTGTTTCCCTTTGTGGACTTATAGAGGATACTTTGTAGACTGCCTGTGGCAGCAGTGTCATAGCTAAACTGGGGGAGGGGAGTGCTGACACCATTCAGCTACTAATGTGTGATGCACCTGAAGTCTGCATCCTGCTACACTGGCATTGTTTGCTGATCATCTGAAGGTTAAGATGCTCTCTGGACTAACACACTTGATTAAATAGATATGGAACAAGTCACATCTGTATGGCTTTCATATTTAAGTTACACATGGAATTTTGATCAATATTTCTCTGTAAAACTGAAGTGGCCTTTCTCTTTTTAAATTGTCTTCCTTTTTACTTTGAATTACCACTTTGTTGAATCATATCAATGTAAATCCTCCAATGAGTCTATCGACAAATCTACTCAAATTGAAATAATAATAAAATACAAGTATATATTTTGTAAATTAAATTGCTGTGTTCATAGTAAAGTTTTCCTATATTTCTTTACCTTAAAAATAGAAGTTATTCAGAAGCATTATTATAGAATATTTTCTGTCAGCTAACATTAATCTGTGGATTATTTACATAGTAAGATATTAGGTTCCCATCCTTTCTCTGTCCCATGAGAGTCCAGGCTGTCATAATTTAAGTGGATAAGACCATCTGTGTCTTGTGTGTCATCTGTTATCACATTCTTCTGAGTTGTTTCTCTTCTCCACTCCGATGAATCCAAATAAACTGGTTTTCTGTCGCCCTTCTAGATTATTTAAATGTATATTTTACCTTAATAAAGTAGCAGAAAGTGCCCTCAATTTTAAATATGTGTGTGTATGTATGTATGTATGTATGTATGTATGTATGTATGTATGTGTATATATATTTGACTATTTTATTTAATGAGGCCATAATGAGGTGGTTCTATAAACTACCTTAGTAACAACGCTGTCAAAACAAAAGAACCCCTACCTGCCATCCTCACTGGAGCAGTCAGAGGATTAATGAGGTAGCCGCAGTTAGATTGTGCAATCCTTCCAGAAATCTCAAAGCAGGAGAGCACATAGTGCTTCCTTTTGGAAAGCATATGCTTTGCTGTCAAACCAAACCCAAAGCCGAGAAATGATTCACATCTCTGAGTCAACATCCTGCCTTCTTGGACATGTCAAATCTCTGACGTTTCAATGTGACAGGACCCTCATAATGAAGGTACCAAGTAGGTGGGAAAACTGCTGCCCAGCTCTCAATCATACGATTATTATGTGGGCATATAGCAATCAGAGAAAAGAAACCCACAAGCTCTGGTCACATCTAAACCAAAACATCAGAAGTAAATTCAGAGCCCAGGCCTAGACCATCTGTTATTTCCCTGATTTTATTTTTGTTATTTATTGATTACATTACTCACTTTCTGATTATTACTTAGGACATTAATAAAGGTCCATTTACTAATCTAATGGTTACATCACCTATTTAGTGGTGTATGACATATGCTTCATTCCAATAACTTAAAATAGTTGTTAAAAGCTATTATTATTGATGAGGCATTCAATACAGGAAGATAAGAATCATTCTCCATTCTCACTTCTCCACCACCTTGATATCCACACCATCAGTCAGAATACTAGTCTTCATTATTTCCAACCATTTCTCTGGGAAGGCCTCTCTGCTGGCTAGTTTTATGATAGCTTGGCACAGGCTACAGTCATTCAGAGGAAGAAGCTTCTACTCAGAAAATGCCTCCATAAGATCGGACTGTAAGCAAGCCTGTGAGACATTTTCTTAATTAGCGATTGATGGGAGATGGCTCATTATTGGTGGTACCATCCCTGAGCTGGTGGTGCTGCGTTCTGTAAGAAAACAGGCTCAGTGAGATAGTAATCGCACCCCTCCATGGCCTCTGCATCAGCTCCTGCCTCCAGGTTCCTGCCCTGTTTGAGTTCCTGCCCTGACTTCCTTCAGTGATGAAGAGTGATGTGGAAATACAAACTGAAGAGACCCTTTCCTCCCGGGTTGCTTTTGGTCATGGTGTTTTATCATAGCGATAGTCACCCTAACTGAGGCAGCAACAGCACAGCAATTCAGACAGGCCCCTCACTCCTCTGTAGCCGCAAAGACTGCAGTCGACGCCCCTACTGGTCGTTCTGCATTCTCTGTTGTCACCATCCAATATACAGAAGAAGGGAAGGCACAAGATATCAGTGTACACATTGCTGCTCCATTATGAAAACTTGTCAGTGCCTTTATTTAAAGCATCCACTCTGCTCGGCCTCCACTCTCCGTTGCTCACCAAGCTCTGCCCACCTGACCTCATTCCAGCTCCTTACAAATCTCTTTTTATGTCCTCCTGAAGGCGTCTCACAAGATAGCACCTCTTTCTCATTATTAAAGATTTGACTTAAGTGCCGCCCCCTCAAAGGGTCCTGCCTCCCCACCCCCTTATGTTAAGTCAGCTGTTACCAGCTCTTCTGCACTTTGCCAGCTCAGCTGCAGTTTACTAAAGTAAATGACATAAATGAAGCAAAAAGGTCTCCTCCAGTGAATTTAGCACAAATTGCCTCCCTGTTTGTGGCATATCTCTGAGCAAATGCAAATGCTTTGAGTGCAGGAAGCAGGTTTGTGTTACTAAGCCCTAGCTCACTGCACTGTGCCCAATGGATTCACACTTGCAATATGACATGGATGGATGGATGGATGGATGGATGGATGGATGGATGGATGGATGGATGATGGATGGATGGGTGAATGGATGGGAGAGTAAATTCAGTGGATAGTGGGATAGGTCTACAGTTAGATACACTGAGGTCCATGTGTTCAGTGTGTTTATAGAGATCGATGCTGTCATAGTTCCTTCTTGTGTGACTTAGTGAGTATAGTGTGCCTCGTTTCCCTATCCGAAAAAGAAATGAAAGCATACCAACCAAGATATCTTTTAGTCATGATGTTCCCAGTTGTTTGGACACATTCCTTTGTTGAGCAGATGTTATATACCCCAAAAGTAGCTCATAATGCATCATGCCTGGGGAGTTTCCCCACTCATAAAAGAAAGAACGGTGTTTGCTTGAGGACCTGGGAAGTGCACTGACCTAACATAGCCGCCTGTGGCTTGCACTGAGGTTCTACGGAAGGGTTTATACTTAGCAGACTGCCGCATTCCCACCGCCTTACTCCCACCTCATCCCCAGCGGCCAGTGACGCCAGCTGCTGTCTGGAAGGTGGGCAAGCAGAGGGACGTGTACATATTCTCACAGCTCCTACCATTCCTGCCTACCTTCACGTCCACCCACATACTCATGGGAGGAGAACCAGCCAAACAGATACCAGCGTAGGAAAAAGCTGCTCTTCAGTCGTCTGCTCAGTACAACTATGCAAGCAATGGCTGGAGCAGCCAGTAGTATCTTTTCACAGCCCTTTATCTCTTGAAAGTTGTTGAGAAAGCTAAATTAAAGATGCCTACCATTAGTCTCTGTCCTCGGCGCTGTAAATCAAAGGAAGGAAATAGTTCTCATCACAGTTCAGATCTCAAACAGGTAAAAATTACAACATAAAACAAAATTTAATACTGGCATTGTTGCTGTCACCCCAGCCATAGATTCTTGGCTGAAGTAATCAGCAAGGGCTGTGCCTGAGCTGTAACTCAGGGATTGTTTCAGGGGTGACGGGCCTAACAGATGCATTCTGCCTTTACTGTCATGCTCTTCAGACATGGATGTTGTGTTGTACTGAGAGTTCTGATCCCGGCTCTGAGGAGACATTCTATAATCCTACTCTGTATTGACAGCTTATTCAGTGCAGACTCAGGCTGTGAAAACTCAACAATTCACTATCACAGAGCATTCTAGGCAACCCCATTTTATCCAAAAGGTGCAGTCTACACAAGTTTTAATGAACCAGAGGGCTCCAGTGAGCTGGGTTTCACTCGGGTTATGATGTTTTATGGAGCCTTGTTAATGTCTGAGCTATCGTTCTGCTGTTCACACAATATAGATTGTGGACCACATTGCCTGTCTGTGTAGCCCACCAAGTCACTCACTCCCTGTGGAAACAGAGCCAGCACCAATCAGATGGGTCCTCTAACCACAATAATGTTATGGAGGGTCTTTACAGAGCTCCCAAATGCCCTAGGAAGAAGCCAGTGTCTGAGCACAAAGAATTTATACACAGCATAAAATAGAAACCACGAGTGTCACAGCCTTCAATTCCTCTTCAGTCACCTGTCTTGGGATGGTAGATTCATGGCAGCCATGTCTCCTCCTTCACACTCAGTCCTGCGGTTTCCAAGGTGCTCATAAATAGGGCAAGTATTTCACCGAAGTGTGTAAGTCAAAAAGGAACGGCCTCTGTCTTCAAAATAAACCTCGCTGAGCAGGGCGTAAGGTTAGGCAAAGCAAGAGCTTCTCATTCTCTGCCCTGTGAATACCTGTAGGCACAGGAAGTATGACTGCCTCTGCTGCTGACTCCTGCCCTGCTCACATTCTCCATGCTGAAAAGGAAGGCTTTTCATTTGCAAATGTTCAGCAGTTTGGAGGCAATCACAGACTTGATGCTCTCTTTACCTCCCTCACCACCCCCTTTTGTTCTGTTATAACATGGCCCCCACTCTTCTCAAGAGGCACAGCCACAACTTCAGTTCCTGAGGCCACTGTCACCCTGTGACTACATGTAGACACAAGACCGTAAACCCTCATATGAGAACAGGACAAGATGACAAGGGACTTAGCCAGGGATCGGAACCTCTACACTCAGCCTTCCCTTCTGCTTGTCATAGAGTTAGAGACGTTGGGAAGTCTCTAAGAAGAGATTAGATTGAGCTACAATTGAGGTCATTTCTACCTCTGCCATCATCTGTCCAAACATAGTGTCTTAGTCAATGTTCTCTTGTTGTGAAGAGACACCATGACCACAGCAACTCTTATAAGAGAAAGCATTTAATTGGGCCTGACTTACAGTTCAGAGGGTTAATCCATTGTCATCATAACAGGAAGCAAGGGGGCATACAGACAGACATCATGCTGGAGGAGAAGCTGAGAGTTCCTCATCCAGATTGACAGGCAGCAGGAAGAAAAGAGAGCCACTGGGCCTGGCTTGGGCTTTTGAAACCTCAAAGCCCACCTCCAGTGACACACTTCCTTTAAGAAGGCCATACTTATTCTAACAAGACTGCACCTAGACTTCTCAAGTAGTGCCACTCCCTGGTGACTAAGCATTCAAATATATAAGCCTATGGGGGCCATTTGTATTCAAACCACCACAGATGTGTATGTTCTCAGCATCTTGTAGGCAAAGTACTATATGAAGTGTCTTAGAGAGATTTGTCATTCAACTACCTGGTTTATACAGAAACACGTCTTAAAGATGGCCACTTCCTCTGGGTACCCGTAGAGGAGGGCCCAGGAGCAGCAGGTCCACCGAGTCTGAGACACCGCACCTGAAGGGACCGACCGGATAAACAGTTCTCTGCACCCAAATCCCGTGGGAGGGAGAGCTAAACCTTCAGAGAGGCGGACACGCCTGGGAAACCAGAAGAGACTGCACGCTGCACACAGTACTGAGCCCAGAGGAAAACACCAAAAGATATCTGGAACCCTGGTGGACGGAACCTCCTGGAAGGGGGCGGCGAGATCTTCCTGGTTGCTGCCTGCAGCGGAGAGCCCGTGGGCAGCACCCGCAAGTTTAACTTGAGCCTCGGGTCCACAGGTAAGACTTGCAAGTGACTTGCCTGGTGAACTCAAGACACAGGTCCACAGGAACAGCTGAAGACCTGTAGAGAGGAAAAACTACACGCCCGAAAGCAGAACACTCTGTCCCGATAACTGGCAGAAAGAAAACAGGAAAACAGGTCTACAGCACTCCTGACACACAGGCTTATAGGACAGTTTAGCCACTGTCAGAAATAGCAGAACAAAGTAACACTAGAGATAATCTGATGGCGAGAGGCAAGCGCAGGAACCCAAGCAACAGAAAACAAGACTACCTGGCACCAGCGGAGCCCAATTCTCCCATCAAAACAAACATGGAATATCCAAACACACCAGAAAAGCAAGATCTAGATTCAAAATCATATTTGACCATGATGCTGGAGGACTTCAAGAAAGACGTGAAGAACTCCATTAGAGAACAAGTAGAAGCCTACAGAGAGGAATCGCAAAAATGCCTGAAAGAATTCCAGGAAAACATAAATAAACAAGTAGAAGCCCATAGAGAGGAGACACAAAAATCCCTGAAAGAATTCCAGGAAAACATAAATAAACAAGTAGAAGCCCATAGGGAGGAGACACAAAAATCCCTGAAAGAATTCCAGGAAAACACAATCAAACAGTTGAAGGAATTAAAATGGAAATAGAAGCAATCAAGAAAGAACACATGGAAACAACCCTGGATATAGAAAACCAAAAGAAGAGACAAGGAGCTGTAGATACAAGCTTCACCAACAGAATACAAGAGATGGAAGAGAGAATCTCAGGAGCAGAAGATTCCATAGAAATCATTGACTCAACTGTCAAAGATAATGTAAAGCGGAAAAAGCTACTGGTCCAAAACATACAGGAAATCCAGGACTCAATGAGAAGATCAAACCTAAGGATAATAGGTATAGAAGAGAGTGAAGACTCCCAACTCAAAGGACCAGTAAATATCTTCAACAAAATCATAGAAGAAAACTTCCCTAACCTAAAAAAAAGAGATACCCATAGGCATACAAGAAGCCTACAGAACTCCAAATAGATTGGACCAGAAAAGAAACACCTTCTGTCACATAATAGTCAAAACACCAAACGCACAAAATAAAGAAAGAATATTAAAAGCAGTAAGGAAAAAGGCCAATAACATATAAAGGCAGACCTATCAGAATCACACCAGACTTTTCGCCAGAAACTATGAAGGCCAGAAGATCCTGGACTGATGTCATACAGACCCTAAGAGAACACAAATGCCAGCCCAGGTTACTGTATCCTGCAAAACTCTCAATCAACATAGATGGAGAAACCAAGATATTCCATGACAAAACCAAATTTACACAATATCTTTCTACAAATCCAGCACTACAAAGGATAATAAATGGTAAAGCCCAACATAAGGAGGCAAGCTATACCCTAGAAGAAGCAAGAAACTAATCGCCTTGGCAACAAAACAAAGAGAAGAAAAGCACACAAACATAACCTCACATCCAAATATGAATACAACCGGAAGCAATAATCACTATTCCTTAATATCTCTCAACATCAATGGCCTCAACTCTCCAATAAAAAGACATAGATTAACAAACTGGATACGCAACGAGGACCCTGCATTCTGCTGCCTACAGGAAACACACCTCAGAGACAAAGACAGACACTACCTCAGAGTGAAAGGCTGGAAAACGACTTTCCAAGCAAATGGTCAGAAGAAGCAAGCTGGAGTAGCCATTCTAATATCAGATAAAATCAATTTTCAACTAAAAGTCATCAAAAAAGATAAGGAAGGACACTTCATATTCATCAAAGGAAAAATCCATCAAGATGAACTCTCAATCCTAAATATCTATGCCCCAAATACAAGGGCACCTACATACGTAAAAGAAACCTTACTAAAGCTCAAAACACACATTGCACCTCACACAATAATAGTGGGAGATTTCAACACCCCACTCTCATCAATGGACAGATCATGGAAACAGAAATTAAACAGAGATGTAGACAGACTAAGAGAAGTCATGAGCCAAATGGACTTAACGGATATTTATAGAACATTCTATCCTAAAGTAAAAGGATATACCTTCTTCTCAGCTCCTCATGGCACTTTCTCCAAAATTGACCATATAATTGGTCAAAAAACGGGCCTCAACAGGTACAGAAAGATAGAAATAATCCCATGCGTGCTATCAGACCACCACGGCCTAAAACTGGTCTTCAATAACAATAAGGGAAGAATGCCCACATATACGTGGAAATTGAACAATGCTCTACTCAATGATAACCTGGTCAAGGAAGAAATAAAGAAAGAAATTAAAACTTTTTAGAATTTAATGAAAATGAAGGTACAACATACCCAAACTTATGGGACACAATGAAAGCTGTGCTAAGAGGAAAACTCATAGCTTGAGTGCCTGCAGAAAGAAACAGGAAAGAGCATATGTCAGCAGCTTGACAGCACACCTAAAAGCTCTAGAACAAAAAGAAGCAAATACACCCAGGAGGAGTAGAAGGCAGGAAATAATCAAACTCAGAGCTGAAATCAACCAAGTAGAAACAAAAAGGACCATAGAAAGAATCAACAGAACCAAAAGTTGGTTCTTTGAGAAAATCAACAAGATAGATAAACCCTTAGCCAGACTAACGAGAGGACACAGAGAGTGTGTCCAAATTAACAAAATCAGAAATGAAAAGGGAGACATAACTACAGATTCAGAGGAAATTCAAAAAATCATCAGATCTTACTATAAAAGCCTATATTCAACAAAACTTGAAAATCTACAGGAAATGGACAATTTCCTAGACAGATACCAGTTACCGAAGTTAAATCAGGAACAGATAAACCAGTTAAACAACCCCATAACTCCTAAGGAAATAGAAGAAGTCATTAAAGGTCTCCCAACCAAAAAGAGCCCAGGTCCAGACGGGTTTAGTGCAGAATTCTATCAGACCTTCATAGAAGACCTCGTACCAATATTATCCAAACTATTCCACAAAATTGAAACAGATGGAGCACTACCGAATTCCTTCTATGAAGCCACAATTACTCTTATACCTAAACCACACAAAGACCCAACAAAGAAAGAGAACTTCAGACCAATTTCCCTTATGAATATCGACGCAAAAATACTCAATAAAATTCTGGCAAACCGAATCCAAGAGCACATCAAAACAATCATCCACCATGATCAAGTAGGCTTCATCCCAGGCATGCAGGGATGGTTTAATATACGGAAAACCATCAACGTGATCCATTATATAAACAAACTGAAAGAGCAAAACCACATGATCATTTCATTAGATGCTGAGAAAGCATTTGACAAAATTCAACACCCCTTCATGATAAAAGTCCTGGAAAGAATAGGAATTCAAGGCCCATACCTAAACATAGTAAAAGCTATATACAGCAAACCAGTTGCTAACATTAAACTAAATGGAGAGAAACTTGAAGCAATCCCACTAAAATCAGGCACTAGATAAGGCTGTCCACTCTCTCCCTACTTATTCAATATAGTTCTTGAAGTTCTAGCCAGAGCAATCAGACAACAAAAGGAGGTCAAGGGGATACAGATCGGAAAAGAAGAAGTCAAAATATCACTATTTGCAGATGATATGATAGTATATTTAAGTGATCCCAAAAGTTCCACCAGAGAACTACTAAAGCTGATAGACAACTTCAGCAAAGTGGCTGGGTATAAAATTAACTCAAATAAATCAGTAGCCTTCCTCTACACAAAAGAGAAACAGGCCGAGAAAGAAATTAGGGAAACGACACCCTTCATAATAGACCCAAATAATATAAAGTACCTCGGTGTGACTTTAACCAAGCAAGGGAAAGATCTGTACAATAAGAACTTCAAGACTTGAAGAAAGAAATTGAAGAAGATCTCAGAAGATGGAAAGATCTCCCATGCTCATGGATTGGCAGGATTAATATAGTAAAATGGCCATTTTACCAAAAGCGATCTACAGATTCAATGCAATCCCCATCAAAATACCAATCCAATTCTTCAAAGAGTTAGACAGAACAATTTGCAAATTCATCTGAATAATAAAAACCCAGGATAGCTAAAACTATCCTCAACAATAAAAGGACTTCAGGGGGAATCACTATCCCAGAACTCAAGCAGTATTATAGAGCAATAGTGATAAAAACTGCATGGTATTGGTACAGAGACAGACAGATAGACCAATGGAACAGAATTGAAGACCCAGAAATGAACCCACACACCTATGGGCACTTGATTTTTGACAAAGGAGCCAAAACCATCCAATGGAAAAAAAGATAGCATTTTCAGCAAATGGTGCTGGTTCAACTGGAGGTCAACATGTAGAAGAATGCAGATCGATCCATGTTTATCACCCTGTACAAAGCTTAAGTCCAAGTGGATAAAGGACCTCCACATCAAACCAGACACACTCAAACTAATAGAAGAAAAACTAGGGAAGCATCTGGAACACATGGGCACTGGAAAAAATTTCCTGAACAAAACACCAGTGGCTTATGCTTTAAGATCAAGAATCGACAAATGGGATCTCATAAAACTGCAAAGCTTCTGTAAGGCAAAGGACACTGTGGTTAGGACAAAACGACAACCAACAGATTGGGAAAAGATCTTTACCAATCCTACAACAGATAGAGGGCTTATATCCAAAATATACAAAGAACTCAAGAAGTTAGACCGCAGGGAGACAAATAACCCTATTAAAAAATGGGGTTCAGAGCTAAACAAAGAATTCACAGCTGAGGAATACCGAATGGCCGAGAAACACCTAAAGAAATGTTCAACATCGTTAGTCATAAGGAAATGCAAATCAAAACAACCCTGAGATTTCACCTCACACCAGTGAGAATGGCTAAGATCAAAAACTCAGGTGACAGCAAATGCTGGCGAGGATGTGGAGAAAGGGGAACACCTCCATTGTTGGTGGGGTTGCAGACTGCTACAACCATTCTGGAAATCAGTCTGGAGGTTCCTCAGAAAATTGGACATTGAACTGCCTGAGGATCCAGCTATACCTCTCCTGGGCATATACCCAAAAGATGCCCCAACATATAAAAAAGACACGTGCTCCACTATGTTCATCGCAGCCTTATTTATAATAGCCAGAAGCTGGAAAGAACCCAGATGCCCTTCAACCGAGGAATGGATACAGAAAATGTGGTACATCTACACAATGGAATATTACTCAGCTATCAAAAACAACGACTTTATGAAATTCGTAGGCAAATGGTTGGAACTGGAAAATATCATCCTGAGTGAGCTAACCCAATCACAGAAAGACATACATGGTATGTACTCATTGATAAGTGGCTATTAGCCCAAATGCTCAAATTACCCTAGATGCCTAGAACAAATGAAACTCAAGACGGATGATGAAAAAAGTGAATGCATATCGCCCTGAGAGACACAGCCAGAATACAGCAAAATACAGAGGCGATGCCAGCAGGAAACCACTGAACTGAGAATAGGACCCCCGTTGAAGGAATCAGAGAAAGAACTGGAAGAGCTTGAAGGAGCTTGAGACCCCATATGTACAGCAATGCCAACCAAACAGAGCTTCCAGGGACTAAGCCACTACCCAAAGACTATACATGGACTGACCCTGGACTCTGACCTCATAGGTAGCAATGAATATCCTAGTAAGAGCACCAGTGGAAGGGGAAGCCCTGGGTCCTGCTAAGACTGAACCCCCAGTGAACTAGACTGTTGGGGAGAGGGAAGCAAGGGGGGAGGGTTGGGAGGGGAACACCCACAAGGAAGGGGAGGGGGGGGATGTTTGCCCGAAACCGGAAAGGGAATAACACTAAATGTATATAAGAAATACTCAAGTTAATAATAATAATAATAATAAAAAAATAGTAACGAAAAAAAAAAAAAAAAAAAGATGGCCACTTCAAGGACCCATGGAGTCTGTCACACAGATACTTTGTGGGATGGGAGTACTTTGTTCAGTGGCTGGTTGACAGGACCAATCCTTCATAAGCCCATCATAACCCGAATCAAATGTCTCCATGTAATGGTCCGGTTCATTATAGGCCATAAGCAATTTTAGTCTCTCTCTTATGCTGGAATAAAGCTGTACCTGCCAGTCCAAGTTGGCCTCATTCCCTCATTCTTTGTTCCTCATGCATATCACACCCTGGAATTAAAGAGACAAGATCTCCCAGGTTTAAAGACCAGAAAAATCCCAAAATGCATCAGCTGACCCCAGCTATCTCAGATTATACCCTTGCCAGAGGTTTTGCTTTTATTTTTTTAATTCTAAAAAGGATATTTCTTTTTTGCCCACAAAATTTCAAATGGTGACATCAAAGTAAATTTTGCAAAGTACTGCAATGTACCAATGTGAGACCATCTTAAGGGAAAGAGCCATTGAACAAATATCTGCACCTTAAGAATTAATAATATATCGTAGACAGATTCTTCTCTTAATTTTCCATTGGAGATTAAAGATGGCAATCTCATTTACTTTGTTGTAACTGATTCTTGTGGCCAGTTTTCTTCTAGAACGAGGTGTCTGTCCACTCAATACATTTGAAACACACACTAAGAAAGCTCCCAAAATAAAACACTCACTATGATATAGCATTTTCCTGCCTCTTCATTGTTTCCTATTGACACACATCCTAATTCATTAATAATATGCTTATGTAATGCTTGGGGGCATAAAAACCTTTGTATTTGACTATGAATGGTCTTCTCAGATAGAGAAAGAGTCTCCTACATTTTACAGGTGATTAAATCCATTCACTGAGAGGTGAATCTAGTTAGTAATAAGTAGTTCTTTAACCTGACAATCTTGCTCCAGGATCTAAGTAAGTCCCAAGTCACTTTCCTGTCCACATCGAAGCTCACTGACAAGCTTGCTGGCCATAGCTTACAACAATAGAATCTGAAAGAAATGAGCTACCTGGGACTTAATATACATTTTCTGAATTTTTCTAAAGACCCAAGAAATATGAGATGTAGAAGTATCAAGAGCATCCCCGTAGCACTCTGAGCTGGCTTTGGGGTGCTCTGTGTACTTCTCATCTACTCCACGACCACCATGTTCCAGGATGCTCAGCTCCTGTTGGTGGAGAGGCTGAAGCTGCAGGAGGGACCAGCCTTCTCCATGTAAATCATTACTGCGATCTGGGCTTAATTATCTCAGCACCATTAAAATACAAGCTTGTAAACATAAATATGCCAAGATGAAAAGAACTAGGAGTACGCATTATAGTTGCTAAGTTTAAAACACATCTAACATGCAAGATGGTACTGCAGTACAAGGAAATTGTAAGAAAGCCGGTCATCTGCTGTTTGCCCAACTTCGCTCACACAGGATAGCTGCTCCTGTGTTTCCTTTCATATTTTTAAATATGTTTACAAAGCATAAGTCGTGATGCTCATTTTTCATGTTTTCCTTTAGCTTCTAAATTTCCCTTCTCTATCTACCACTTTCCACTGGAGATAAACTTGCTGACATATAACATAATGATTTTGTTTTGGACATGAAAATCTGCTCCATGATCTTAATTTCTTTTTAACATTGAAAGTCAATTTGTTTAGTTTACCCTTCATCACCTCAACATGTTCCAACCTAGTTAGTTTTATTTCAGGACTGAATGGTTCTTAAACAATCATATTAATATGAAGTATTTAGTAGGGCCTATCTCCCTCCTCCGTCTCTGCCCTTCCCTCTTCTGTCATTATCCTCTTTCTGTCTCCCCAACTTTGTCATAAGGAGTTCCACACTGTAGGTGGGGAGATAAAAAGACACAAAGCTACCCACCAGGACACACTTCTAGTAAGAGTGACAGGATTTCACTAGAAGTGGGCTGATAGGTCTGGGTTCCTGAGGAGAGATTTTAGGTGTAAGCAGAAATCCATAGGTGTCTGCTGGATAGGAAAACTGAACAAAAATAAACTACAAAGAGGAAAAGAGCCAAGCACGTGTGTGAGAAATCCTGGACCTGAGAGGCAGCATTGCAGAGTGCAATGGGAGCCAGAACAGGAGGCGAGAGTATGGGAAAGCTGGGTAAAGAATATGAAGGTGGTGTCTGGCTTAGGAATGCGCATTTTACTCAGAAGAGTGAGGGGGCTGCTAGCAGTTTTAAAAGGAAGACAAAAGCTGTTGTGAATTTTAACAAACTAACTTTTGAGGAAGTCAGAGAAGGAGAAACAGGGAAGCGCCAGGAGGTATGGAAGACTCCAGCCTCTGTGAGCAGTCACAGGGCAGTGCTGGGCAGAGAGCTGGAAGGAGCTTGGAAGACTTAGAAAACTGACTGGAATCGACAAAGCAATCACAGCAGGGGCAAGAAGAGAAGCTGCCTGTGGCCCGCAAGGGTCCACACTGCATGGCTCCATTGATGGGCTCCCGGGAGGTGAAAGGAGCAGCAGCATACAGAGTGAGGAATCCAGGGTTTGAATGTTGACAGTCAGCAGCAGTAGGGTCCAAGGAAAAACCATCACCACAAGACTTGGAGTGAGACATGTATGCCTGGTTTCATTTCTAGTATCTAACATGTTTTTAAATAATCTAAAGTGATAAGAAAAATACAATGCCTGAATTCAAAAAGGTTGGGGAGGAGGAAGAGGAGGAGGCAGGAAATGAGGAGGGGAGGAGGAGGAGAAGAGGAGAAGGAGGAGAAGGAGGAGAAAAAGAAGAAGAAAAGGTAAAGAAGGAGGAGGAAAAGGAGGAAGAAGAGGAGGAGAAGAAGAGGAGGAGAAGGAGGAGGAAGAGGAGGAGGAGGGGAGGAGGAGAGGAGGAGGAGAGTAGGAGGAGGAGAAGGAAAAGGAGAAAGAAGAAGAAGAAGAAGAAGAAGAAGAAGAAGAAGAAGAAGAAGAAGAAGAAGAAGAAGAAGAAGAAGAAGATCTGTTACAGAATTATTCTGTAGAGACAACTGAATCAAGAGATTCAAGTGAATTCTATTAGAAGTATCAAAGGAATTTTGCAAGGTAGATAAATAAGCAAAATAAATACATATACTGAAGTTTGTTTTATTGTAGTTTGCTTTTTATGTATTTTTTATAACTGAAACTAGGAATAGAAAGGTATGGGGTGAAGCGAACACTGGCTGCCCATGTCTTTGTCCTAATGTTTAGAATTCTGCCATGTACAGCATTTCATTTCAAAATAGAGATTTGTTTCCTCCCTTGACCACACGTGTTTTCAAAAGTAAATCAAAGAACTTATAAACATCAAAAAACAAATAAATGCAACACTGACTGCTTCTGGAGAGGACCTGGCCTTGATTCCCAGGAGCCGCATTGTGACTCACAGCCCAGCTGTGATGGATTCCATGCCTATTTCAAGGCGGTCGCCTTGAGGACCACCTGGTATTCATGTGGTGCACAGAAATGCAGCCAGGTAAAATGTGCATATATATATATATATATATATATATATATATATTATTTTAAAACTTAGGAAGACTACATAAAGAATAAAACTGTTCAACTCTTAGTAAAAGTTAGCAAGAGATTTGTCTGACTCCAATAAACTCCAATAATTAAAACCTAATAGCGGGGGTTGGGGATTTAGCTCAGTGGTAGAGCGCTTGTCTAGCAAGCGCAAGGCCCTGGGTTCGGTCCCCAGCTCCGGAAAAAAAAAAAAAGAAAGAAAGAAAAAACTAATAGCAATTGCTATCAACAAGTTGACTATTATAATGTCTTTTAACATAAGATGAAATAGTAAAACTTTTAAAATACCAATGAAATAGCCTTATCAGACGTTAAGCCTATGACTTAAAAAGAAGAAGAAGAAGAAACCAGTCTAACAGTGGTTGCTCTAACACATACCCACTAAGTCTGGGACTGTCATCGAAACACAAGCATTCCTCTTCCTGAGTGATGGCACCCCACAGACCCCTTCTCCCGAGCACCAACCCTCAGGTCTCAGTCGAGCCAGACTCTTTAGGCATTGAGAAGCAGTAAATGATCCTGTGCTCTTGACCTGCTTACTCATTTTTGTTTGTTTTGTTTTCCTTTCCTGTTCTTTTCTTGAGCTTGAGTGCGTGGTGTGTTTGTGACAGCATTTTAAGTGCCCGGCCATCTCCCTAGACCCTATACTTTTAAGTATTTACGGTAGCACTCCTGTTTACACCCCAGGAGGACACATGAATCAGTAAAACTGCGTCTGCAACAGTTGCATGACCATGTTGATTAGGACACCGTAACTGTCATGCTCTAACACCCAACCCTACTTTTTATTTACTTGTTTGCTTGTGGTCTTTGAGACAGTCTCATGTAACCATGCTAGTCTGAAATTTTCTATTTAGCCAAGGCTGGCCTTGAGCTACTGCCCTTTCCACCTCCAAGTGCTGGGGTTACAGACATGAGCCACCAAGCACAGATTCCATTTGATTTTAAATCCAGGAAATGTGAAAGTACTACCATATGGTAGGTACATAGTGATCATTATGCCAGCCCCAAACTTTAAAACATCCAAATGTTTATCCTATGCAATACATACACCATACACACACACCATATACCACATGCACACACACACATACACACATACATACACCATATACCACCTACAAACACACATACACACACACCATATTATATACACACACGTATTACAAGTACACACATAACGCATAAATAATACAATATACATATAACAAATGCAAACACACATTCAGACATGTATACTCATAGCAAATATACATAGCAAAAATACAGTCACATAACACATAATATACATAACACATATATATATACACATACATAATGGACATATATCCACACACATGCATATATTCACAACACACATATACACATGCACACATGATTCACATGTATACACATACACATATACACATATAACACAGATCTTGCCCACCCTTCTAGACCCACTTCCTATACCACCTTGTTTAATAAACCTTGCCCCAGTCCATCAGCCAGCATAAACCTTACTGTCTGTTTTTATCTCGGTCGTGTTTTTTAGCACCTCTATATACCTCTACCAACCATTACGGTGAATTGTACAGGTGTCTTATCTCATCTCCTGGACTATTAGATCCTTGAAAAAGTCACAGCTTGCATCCTGGTCATTTTAAACTTATCCCTCTGTCCATTGCAAGCCTTGAAAGCTATGGCCCGCACTAACTGCCAAATTGAATTGATTTTGAGCTAACTTCGGTGGCAACTTGGAGCAGGATGTCCTTTTCAGGCTTTGTGGGTTTTTCCCCTTAATAATGCAATCTATTTTACTTCTGCACAAACGTGCCTCAATCTACAGAAATAGCCATAACTCTTTGCCTACCTTTCAAGTTGTGTCCTGCTGGACAAGCGTCCAATGAATGAAGTCCAATGAATAAAAGAACTGTGAGGGGCTTTCCCATGTTATGAATCAGTTATCCTCATTTAAATCATGCTAAGAAAGAAAATAACTTCATGTCTACATTTGCATTTTAAATTTGTGTGTGTGTGTGTGTGTGTGTGTATGTGTGTGTGTGTGTGTGTGTGTCGTCATTGTCGTTGACATCGTCGTTGTCGTTGAGACAGGATCTTTCTACATGGCTCTGTCTTGAAACTCACTGTGTAGACCAGCCGGACTTCAAACTCGGGATCTGACTGCTTTTACCTCCGAACACTGGGATTAAAGGCTTGTGCTACCATGCCTAGCTGACAATTGAAATTTTAATATATTTTTATATTTTACATGAATTTTCCAGCTTCAGTTTGAGGTATCACTTCTTTTGTTCATTTCTCCTATCAAAATAAAAAATGCTAAGTATACATTAACACAGCTCTAGTGCCCCATGTAGATATTCTATTGATTAGAAATCAAGAGGTTTATTTGAGTGAAATAAATTCTTTTAATATCCCATTCCTCTTACCCAGGGCTTTTGGCTTTTAAGATCTAAACTTGGCAAGTACTTTTCAGAACATAAAAATCAACAGAAATTAATAAGGAAGGGCACAAAATTATATTTTGAAAGTGTAAGGACTTGAGACTTAGAAATTGGTATGGCTTGTGTCATTTAACAAATGGTCAGTATGTGAGCTTCTTCTGTCTAGCAACTTTATACTGTGAAAAGAACGTTGGAACTTTTACCAGTAATTTCAATCAAAATTATTTGAAATACACTGGGGTGGATAGGACATGAACATGAACATTTTTAATATAATTACTGATCTAATTTTAATTATCCCCCATATTTCTTCTTGTTAGCCTTCAATTATGTCTTTGCTCGAATCATCCAATCAACTGTCTATTATTTCATGTAAACAGAAAAAACATTCCTCTGACTTTGCATGAGTAACTACTGAGATCTAGTTTGCTTTGGTGTTGTTGTTGTTGTTGTTGTTGTTGTTGTTGGTGGTGGTGGTGGTGGTGGTGGTGGTGGTGGTGGTGGTGGTGGTGGTGGTGGTGGTGGTGGTTTGGTTTTTTGTTTCTTACATTAACAACAATAAAATTCTAAGTGCTCACATGTCGTTCATAGGATTAAATAAGGTAGTGTCAGGAATTGATTCTAAACATGGAAGAATTTGAAAATTGGAATAATAACATGTTCTGCACATTTACTTCTTTGTTGGTTTGTTTAGACTCTCCATGTATGCTTATCTATTAATCCTCATTTTAGCAAGAGCTTAGTGCCGATAAGGGAAGAGGTTTCACAAGTTAGAACGGGAACTCCATGCAGAAGGGTAATTAGTGCATTTGGACCTGAGCTTGCTCAATTTGTATCAGTTATTTCCAAGACATTGAAATACCGATATTAGTAATATCTTGTTCTAATATCAACAGCACATAGAAAGAGAAACATTAAGGAAGGCTCATTAAATGTATCCATTATAAGCAAGAGTAGGAGGCAGTTGTTTTTAAGTACAGGAAGATGCTGGCATGGGTTTGTTCAGGAAGCAGGCTATGGTTGGAGCTCTCACTTAGCTGATTAAAGAAGAGATGGAGAGAGTAGAGAGCATGAGCCATTGAGGTCTTATGAAGAACAAGGAAGGATTTGGAAGAAGGTGGGGCTGAGACAGGGAGGATACTGTGGCACAGATCAGCCTACACTGGGCAGCCTTTGAGAGGCAAGCTGAGGGACTTCATCAGTCCAGTGTCAGTCACCAACCACCTAGGTGTTTTCAGAAAGAACCATTTTGGGAGAGAATCAACGATATATTCTTCAGAGAGCTGAGCATAGCACTTTATGTAGACTAGATAAAAATAGGTGATCTCTAATGAATTCGTGTGTTTTGCTGGGGTAGCACCATTGCCAAGTGGATCCTAAGGAAACAAGAGACTCTGTGAGAAGAACCTTTCAGGTCCTTCCACTACTTAAGACCAATATAGAATGGGGCTCCACAAACTATGGTGTAATTGCTAACTAGAGTATTAGGGAGTGGAAATAAAGAATTAACCTTGCAACAGTCTTAATCATAAACAAAATCAGCCAACTACAATGAAAGGCAAAGGATCAGGAAAGCCTGAGGTGATCACAGGGTTGCATGTAGGAAGAGCAAGAAGCAGCTTACTGCGGGAGATACACATGGGCAGCCATGCAGGGGCCACCAAGTGAGGAGGCTGCTGGTTTTTCTTTCTTTCTGTATTACAGTGACCATACAGGGCACATTACTTATGCAGTGAAAAAAACAAAACAAAACAAAACACAATGCTCTTTTTAATAGGCCAAGAACAAAGGAGCCCCTGAGCCAAGCAGCCACTGTGTGACTGCAGAGAAGTTTCTTGTAGACCTGAGGCAGAGGCATGGAGGACACTGTGTTGCTCAGACCTGTTGCTGTAAAATTATTAAAAAAAGAAAAAAAAAGACACTCATCCTGGTTCCTGCGAGTTCCCACCCCCGAGGTTCCGAGCGATCTGGCTGTTTCTCTGTTACCGCTTTCACACACCGTCCCCTTGGCAGTTGTTACCACGCCTGAGATGAACATAGCATTCCACGGGCTGTGCTAGCATGGCCCCACACCATGCTAGCCCCAAGCACTCTATAGCCTAGCATGGCTTCCCGTCAAAAACTCTGTTCACACTCCCAACACCCAGTGAAATCATTACTCAGCAAACTGGAACCCAACAACCAGATTTACGTGTTAAATGCTCAATGTACAATACATCGACACAATTAACATAACCAATTGATAATATATAATTGCCCACCTAGACACACAAAGCCCTGTACACATTCATCCAACATTCATAACAACCTGTAAAGGTGCAGAGAGGAATCTTTTTTTTTTTTTTATTAACTTGAATTTTTCTTATATACATTTCGAGTGTTATTCCCTTTCCCGGTTTCCGGGCAAACCTCCCCCTCCCCCCTCCCCTTCCTTATGGGTGTCCCCCTCCCCACCCTCCCCCCATTGCTGCCCTCCCCCTGACAGTCTAGTTCACTGGGGGTTCAGTCTTAGCAGGACCCAGGGCTTCCCCTTCCACTGGTGCTCTTACTAGGATATTCATTGCTACCTATGAGGTCAGAGTCCAGGGTCAGTCCATGTATATAGTCTTTAGGTAGTGGCTTAGTCCCTGGAAGCTCTGGTTGCTTGGCATTGTTGTACATATGGGGTCTCAAGCCCCTTCAAGCTCTTCCAGTTCTTTCTCTGATTCCTTCAGCGGGGGTCCTATTCTCAGTTCAGTGGTTTGCTGCTGGCATTCGCCTCTGTATTTGCTGTATTCTGGCTGTGTCTCTCAGGAGCGATCTACACTTCTGCACTTCTTTGCTTCATCCATCTTGTCTGATTGGGTGTAACATCAGCTTCCCAGTTCTCTCCAGTCCTTCTTTTCCTCGCTCCAGTCTCCTCCTCTCTCTAAAACTTTTCTCCCATTCATCCTTCCTTCTCATCCAACGACAGGCCTCGTTCTATCTTGTACCTGCCTTCACCTGTATGACATCATACACAGACCTCTCTCTATAGCTTGCTGGGTAGTGGGACACTAGGCAAGGATCACAAGTTCAGGAGAAGCAGACAGACATGCAGGAACGTACATGCTTCCATAGTGAGCATCTGGGTTGGAAAGGCCTTCAAGATATCTCACTGAAGAAACTAGAATTCTTCAGGACCCCCTTATTTTAAAGATGAGTAATATGTCCCTGTGTATAACCCCCTCCCTTGTTTAACCTTTCACACATCAAAGGAAATACAGACAGTTGTCTGAATAATGTCACAGGAAAGTCTTCATGATTTTACCTTTCCCAATTCTTCTTACATTGACCTACACACACACACACACACACACACACACACACACACACACACACACACACACAGAGAGAGAGAGAGAGAGAGAGAGAGAGAGAGAGAGAGAGAGAGAGAGAGAGGCACACAGACACATACACACAGAGAGAGAAAGAGACAGAGATACATATATACACAGAGAGAGAGGGAGAAAGAAAAGGAAAGATATACACAGATGCACACACAGATACAAGCACATATACATAGGCACTACACATAGACACACAGAGATGCACACACAGATATGCACACACACATACACATATACACACATATACAAACACATATACACAGACGCTATACACACACACACACACACACACACTAGCTGTTACAACTGATGAAAATATAATAAAACCTCTACCTATGTACCTGTTAAAAGTGATCAAAACTATGTTTGTTCAAACTACACATAGAAAATGCATTGTATATTTGATCCAAAATAGACCCCCCCACACACACTCGCACAAATCATTCTATACCAAGATATACATTTAATGCCTATCACCAAAATAAAACTAAAACACACTTCCAACTGGGAAAATGATTACATTAGGACACATATGTTCAAAATATTACATAGCCATCAAAATAACACATCGATGAAAGTGTATATGTCGCATTTTTAAAACAGCATGTAAAAATTATGTACACAGGAAGAATTCAGACCTTGGAAAATATGTAAACAAAGCACTCGTTCCTGAGTGTTTGCAATGATTGTCTCAACTCTTGACAGTGGTGCTACAGACCTTCCTACTCCTTCTTTAAACATTTTTTTCCAGCCAAGGGCACACATCAATCATGTGACTAGAAGTTAAAAATTAATTGAGAAGCTTATTTCTGAGGGTCAGATTGTGTTTTTGAGACTCATCCACATGGAGATGATAGCAAAAGTCTGGAGTGGTCTTTCTCTCCAGAGGGAGATGTTCGGCCTCTCTCAGTAACTGCCCAGTGTGTAGGTTTTCTACAGGAAGCAACCACGTTCTAATTATTCTGTCATGCTCGGCAAAAGTCAATTAGAGTCGGAGGCCTCTGTAATTTGGGGAAGCTCGACAGGCTGAACATGATTTTAAAACTTGATTTGATAAAGATGAAACCTGACATTCACATACAGGAACCCTTTTCTTACTTTTTTCAGAAAATATGTCATGTTCAATTTTAATTTCAACAAAATAGAGAGCAAATCTACATAAAGCTGCAAAAAAGAAAGCTAAGGATTTGTTTGCCCTGAGATATGTTTTGCTCACTATAATTGGATTGTCAGAATGTGTCTGACATATGCTAATGAAACAGTAAGAAAGCCAAAATATGGTTTATTTGGTTACATTTGTCCTTTTTAGAGTGAAACCAGCAACAATCGCTTCACTCCTACTTAGACACTTGGAATGAAACATTATAAAACAAGACCATTCCGGTCCTTAAGTAACAGACGAGGGTACTGACTGAGTGAGAGAAGGCTAAATTCTCAGCCACAGAATTCACTGTTCATGGGGCCTCTGAAGTGTCTCTCTCTCACCTTGGAGGTGTGAACTCCTTTTGTCAGGTTTACTATTTAAATCTGGAAATTTTTGCTTTCATTTGCAGGACCCATGCTAAGGAAGGTTCCCTCTGCTCACAGTTGCATTAAAACGGTTACTTATATTTTCTATACATATATGGCACTGATGTCATTTAGACTTGATTTGTTCAGGATCTAGTAATGTAGCTCCAAGAGCCTGGGCTGGATGTCTCAAGCTATAGGAACCACCAACTGCCCTTCTAGGACCCCCATAGGATGTGGATACGAGCCTTCTCTTTCCGACACCCAGACAGTAGGTTTCCCTACTTATAGACAACAAGGATCCTTCCAACTCTCTTCTAGACACCTGTCCTTATTGGCAAGAATAGAAAAATATAGCATTTTAATTAATTGTTAAATAAGCCCCAAACCACTTGGACTTGAACTACTGAAATAATTGGAACAGCAGAAAATCCTCTCCTGGAGGCATCTAGACATAAATACAAATGCAAGGAACTTGAAGGGTTGCTGTGAGGCCCCTCTTTATCAGCAGGAAGCAGCCAGGCTTATATGTCCCTTCTGAGAACTGATAGCTTCGGGTTCAGATATGAACCACAGCCCTGGTGCTCACTGAGCATGCTGGACAGGTCCTGTAGCCTGCCTTCATTCCTTTGGTGAGTACTTTTAAGCAAGCCCCTGTTGGGGCAGGCTGTTTCTTGGCCTGAGATTTAGGTACCTGTCAGTAACAGGGGCCCTTAAGGGCCAGTTTATGTTTACATTGTGTGTTTGTGTTGTTATGGGTTCCCATCATGAACCAAAATGGCCAGTACTGAACATCCAGGAGCCTATGTTAGCAAAAATCGGCTGACACTGAAAGTCTTGGAACCCAAAAGGTAAATAGCTATGCAATCTGCTATATAGCACATTTCAGGCTGGCTCTAGGTCAGAGGTCAGTGTCTTAACCTTCGCTTTGGCCAGCCTGCCTACATGTGCCTGTCTATAGTCCTGTGTGCTTACGTTGTATGTAGCTTTATGCTGGTCTGTATGTGTGTGTGTGTGTGTGTGTGTGTCTGTGCCTACCTATGTATGGTCCATGTGTGCTGGTCTGTGCCTGCCAATGTCTGCTTGCCTCCCTAGAGGTCTTTGTGGATGGTGTCTCATCTGCCCTCATATTCTCATATCCTCAATGTCCAGTCTGCCCAGGACCCTCCCCCTTTCCTGGCACCGGAGCTCAGACGTTGCAGGACCGTTGCACTACAAGCTGTGTTAGACACGTGTATGCTGAAGCCTTAGCTCAGAAGAAAAGCGCAGAGTGCGCATTCACTGACCACTACCTTTTTGGTCTGCCAGCGCTCTAAATTAGATTAAACGCAATGGAGATGATTCAGAAAAAAATTGGCTTGGCCTTCTCTCGTCCCATAGTTCAATAGCATTTTAGTGACAAACACTAAAAATTACATTCTTAGAGAGGATTAGCATTTTAATTATACAAACTATTTACCATATGAAGCCTGATTTTCCAATGCAAAGTTTAATCCACCAGATATGACTAATTTCCTTGTGAGTTTTACTTTAACCTTAGCCTTTCAAATTTTCGTAGTGGAATATCATTAATCCTAGTGATTCATGACCTGCCCCTGGTATTTTGCCATCTTTAGTAGGAAATCTTTCATTTAGAAAGCTGCGGACGGAGGTGTGAACCTAAAGTATTACTTGGAAGCATTAACTTTAAGACATAATTATAAACACTGCTGCCTACAATGGTTATGATTTTAAACTCGGAATTTTACTAGAAACCTAAAACCGGGTTCCCTTGTGATGTCCTCTGGCTGCATCCTTTATACGGATAGCAAGAGGATGAATCTCGAGCTGTGTTTTCTTTAGCGTGATAATCAAGATCCTGTGTTAGTATCTGATGCAAGAGTGAGCCGAATAATTAACGTCGCATTCTCAGTGTCTATGTTAGTTTCCTTTCTTCTCAGGTCTGGCCCAACATCTCTAAGTGGGATCATGTTCCACCCACCCATGGGGTCATGCTAGGGGTAGACTGTTATTGGGGTAAACTGTCCTACCCAGAGTCCCACTTGGGAGTCCTTGGGGTTCAACTCCTTCTAAGTCCTTCCTGTTATTCTAAGAGGCATCCTTTGAGGTCACTGATGGAGATTGGGCCTCCTCATTCTCCCCCATACCACACAATCTGGAAGGGCCCTGAAGACAGAAGCCCTGTCTCCAAACGGGAGGTTGCAGGGCACACTTGAGCCAAGATGTTTTGCTTCTTTGAAGATAAGGCAGCCTGTACTTCAGTTTGGCTTTGCTATGCTCTCGATGTGACCCAGAGTATATCGTCTCTTTCTTTAGCTGCACTAAAGGGGTACCGGGGACTGCAGGCAAGTGATTGCAGATGTAAGGAACTCGGGACGTTGTCATTTGCATGGTGATGACTTCTTATTACTGTGCAATTCCCGTACATTTTATGGTGGACACTTCTGCACTCCAGGCTCGGTGTTAGATACTGATGATACCAGTGCTGGCTCTGTGCATGGAGAGCGACTGCTCTGGGAAGGAAACCATGACTTACAATCCTGGCAGGTGACTGAGACAGAACGCAGGAGCAAGATTTCTGGAGCACATCTGGGGCCCTTGGCCTCAGAGCAACCTAGGAACCAGTAAAATCTGGGGGGGGGTCTCCATTTCTGCCACATCCTAGGAAGGTACTGCTTAGCCAAGAGTTCCTAGTGCATTCCAGGGCTGGAAAAGACCTCCGCATCTCTGGAGAGCTGTGTCTTCAATGGGTGGAAACTCTTGAATACACATATGTCCACTGCCCGGGAACTGGCTTTAGGCTTTGTCCAAAAATCCAATGAAACTGAATGAGAAGAAAATGGATCTCCATGAGGAGAGTGGTGAGCAAAACTGAGTCTTTAAAGAGCCTTAGAGTGATGCTGCTGGCTGGCACCAGAAGCCACAGCTGCAGAATTCAGGACACCTGCTCTCTCCACGTCACTCACTTCCTCTGTGTTTACACATTTCTGAGACCTCGGTACAAACAGCATCGTACAGAAACACTCTCCAGGGGGTGTCCTGGGGGTGGGGGAATTAATATAATATAGAAGCAAAAGCCCATAGACAAAGCAGAACCAGCAGGGTCAAAAACAATGAGAACAAACAGGAGAGTGGTCTGTGTAGGAAACTTCAAGGAAGACCCAATTTTCCTTGCCCTCTGGAAACACTCAGCTTCCCTAAGACCGGGGTCCTCCTCCCTATTCACAGGCTACAGTTGCTTCTTCCGGAAATTGCCTGCACTGGATCTGACTCTTGGTAGACTTTGATTTAATTATGTGGTCTTGTTTATGGGGGTGAGCAGTTAAGCAGGACAGCATTCACTTACACAAGAAAATATAGAAAAGTTACATGATGAGATTCTGTTATAACTTTTTACTCAACGTAATTAAATTCTAGCCTAATGTGCCAAGACAGAACAGTGTAATATACACCCTGGCATTTGTTTAGCCCAAGAAAATTCACTCATCCAAGAAGTCCACTGATAGCGTACTCATTTAATGTAATTACCCTATTATGCATAAAATAATGTGCTTAAAGAGAGTTAGGCAACCTGCTTTAATCACTGCAGTAAGTTGTAAATGGAATAAAATAACCCAGGCTGTATTATTAAAAATATCAAAAGCATTTAATGAAGAATCTGCCCTAGCTGAATAAAGGCAAATATTTCAGAATGACATCAAAATATTGTGTTTATCTGAAAGAAAGAATGTTAGGAATTTTTAATTAAAAAGTCACCTCAGCTGATGTACATTATACTCCCAAGGCCTAGCTACTTGATTATAGAAAAATGCTTATGTTGGACAGATGTGCAGAGACGGGGAACGCGTTCCAGCTGCTGTCCATCACAGCATCTGTCTGCTGCTGGGCAAGGTTCTCCGCTTAAAAATTCTCAACTGTCAGAACTCATCCAGTGCCATTAAAGCCTCCCTCTCCCTGACCTTCAAAGCCTTCCTAATGCCGAGTACTGAAGAAAAGACGGGCATATAAAAGTGATTTAAAACAAGTAACAGTGATTCTTAAAATACCTTTTCTTTGGCTATAAAAAGGCAAATGGACAGAAATGGTCAAAACAGTGTCTGTCATTATCACGGCTATCTTTGTGCAGTTCATGATACCCGGATCACAATAGACATCCCAAAGTCTTTCTTCGCTGAAAGACAAAAGTTCATCTATGAGAGAGAGAGAGAGAGAGAGAGAGAGAGAGAGAGAGAGAGAGAGAGAGAGAGAGAGAGAGAGAGATTGATTTGTATTTTGCAGAAATAGTTTGGCTATGCAGCTGGGGCATGTTCTGTTTATTGACAAATGAATAGAGAGCATGCTTACTGTGAATAATCAGAAGACCAGAAATGGCTATTTGGTTCCTCTCTTCTCCCTCATTCTCTCCTATAAAAGCATTTCCTATCATCAGACTACACAAAAGGGAAACCTCCCTTGTAATAACTGACCAACTGCAGTGGGGTTCATGGAAACCTGAAGGCCAAAATGCTGGATCCAACTCTCAGATATATTTAACAAGCCCAAGCAAATATTTGAAGACACCTACCACTTGAGAGTTTTTATAGCCAAGTCTCTGGCTTCTCTTAAAGATGAAAAGAGCTGTCAATGTTGGACCCTCCTTCCTGCCTGTCAGGACAGATCTGGAGCATCATAGGGGGGCAGTGCACCCTAATTTTCTCCATTCTCGCCACCTGCTACTCCAGTGCAGTAATCTAAGGCCAAGTGGCACCGATTACCTTGTTTACGTTATTATTTTTCTTATAGTAGAGAAACAGTACTATGGTCCCAGAGTGCCTGGCTGAGCCCATGCTGCCAGGAAAAATGGAAGAGAACAAATTTTTGTGTGGAAGTGAATAATTACCTCTTCATGATTAATAAGCAAATCCAACATTCTGTGGGGAAAGAGCACAACGGGACGCTTCGGTGATTCATTTGCATAATTCCAAACGCATTCGAACTTCAAGCCTACTCTTTACAAACATTAGCAATGAAGGGAGCAGCAAATTCAGTCTGTGGCACAAAAGCAGAAGTAAGATGAGCGCAAAGGACTGGTAAAGTGTAGACAGGAGGAGGTGGAAGAGAAGGGATGTGGGGCATTTTAACTATGCCCGTTTTCCTAGAGAACAACTTTTGCCTATTAGCAAAGGAATCTGAGTTTCAAGAGTAGAGTCTAGCCTAACACCCACATTCGCAACAATGATAACTCCAGTTCCTTGTGTTTATTGTCCTTCCCACCTGCTGTGAGGTTGGCCACATTACCGCATGAGCCTTCATCCTTGCAGTTACTTTTAGAGTAGCACTGAGCCCGCCACTCTTGCAGATGATCTGACTGAAGCTTCCAATGAGTAAGCCGTTTCCCCCCATAAGAAAAGCAGAACCATGATTTACATTAGGCCCATGTGGCTGCATCAGGCAGGCTCCTTCCACTTGGACTCGCTTAGTACTTGGCTAATCATTCCTTCTGTAGTTAACTCGTGCTTAAAAAGTAATAACTGTATAGGTCCCTTTCAGAGTTCACCGATCCTACATTATAACTTACAGGAAAGAAACCTTACTATAATTTAAGCCACGGTTACTCTCTACTTGCCCAAGTGAACCGTGGAAAGGTTTTAAGTTACAGTTTCTATTGAATTGTCTTGTTATATGTGTGGACACCAATACAACCCCAAATATAAAGGGTATTCACCACAACATGGTGAGGATGACCTTCTAGTGTAGGTCTGAATGGAATAAAAGCTGCTTGCAGAAGGAAGTGTTTGTTTATTAGTTCAACGATAGAGTGTAGTTGTAGCGGAAGTTGGAGAAGTTGGAGCAGGGGCTTAGTGTCTATGAACCCTGAATACAAAATCCACTGTCTGCTAACTGTGAGGCCCTGCTCACACAACAGTGAGACCCTATTTTTATACGCACCACCATGGCTTTTTACTGTACTCACTGACCTGTCTCCTTAGCCCGTTCCTCACAGCATTAAAAATGCCAGCTTTAGGAACAGCTCAGCTGCTAAAGGCATTTGCTCCCGAGGTTGATGAACTGAGTTCAATCCCCAGAACTCACATGGTATGTGGAAGTAGAGGACCAACCCATACAAGTTATTCTCTGACCTCCACACATGGGCTTTGACATGTATGCCCATATACATATACAAATAAATATATAAAAATAAATGAAAACTGTGTTTAAATGTCTTATTTACTTAAACAATAATATGACAGTATCTCAAAACTTAGATTCTGGATGTGTAGATTGATAGATGATAGATACAGAGATGCAGAGATACAGAGATATGGATGGATGGATAGAAAGAGAGAAAGAAAGAAAGAAAGATAGATAGATAGATAGATAGATAGATAGATAGATAGATAGATAGATAGAAGTTAGATCGAAGATAGATGATAGATGGATAGATAAATAGAAAGATAAATTGGTGAATAGATAATAGGTAGTTAGATAGATAGATAGATAGATAGATAGATAGATAGATAGATAGATGATATCCAGGTGCCTCTTTCTTCTCCAGTAGTTGGGTAGCCCATGTGCTTTCAAGAGTTCACCATTTCCTGTGAGCTGTAGTTTGGACAGGGTTCTCTTACAGCTTTCTCTTGGTGTGCATGGGGTAGAATCTGAAGGGTATCGCTGTTTGTGTCTTCTGTCTATCTTTGCTGTTACCTCTCCAGAGTTTTATCTGTACCATTCATCTTCTCCAAGACCAAGTTTCAGGCTGGATTCTTCCTTTCTTGGCCCCGCCCCCAGGTCCCGTTGGCTTCCATTCAGATGCATGTTAGTTGTCTGACTGCCATGGGTGCCTCCTGTTCTTTCCTTGTCTTTTCAGTTTTAATGGACATAGTGGACATTAGATCCCCGCCCACTTTGTTCTCCTAGGGAGTTTAGCACTAATTCTCCTTCTAACTAGAGTTGTTGTAGCCTACAAATTGTGATACACCCTTTATGGTTAAAGTGCTTCAAAGTTTTGCCTTTGCTTTCATTGACATATACGTTTTGTTTATGTTAAAAAATATTGGGGGATTTTCCCAAATGTCTTCATGTCATTAGCTTTCCATTTAAATCCACATGGTCAGATGGCATACCTGTGTAGCTTGAATACTTTTTAAATCTCCTGGGACTTGTTTTATGTCTAAGATGATGCTTGATTTTCATGAAAGCATTGTGTGTACTCCAAAGAGTGTGCATGTGGCAGCTGCCACTGGGTATGAGGTTCGGTGTGGTTTTGGTGAACGTGGTAATAATGCTGTCTGGATCCATGATTTATAAGGTTGCTTAACTTTTCTAGACCATTCTAGATCTCATTCGTCTACATTTTTCGGGTAAATGTTGACACAATGACATTGAAGTCTTAGATGGTTGCTATGGCTGTTGATCTTTGTGGTTCTATAATGTGTCTTTAAGCTCAGTTTTGAGGTGTGTAAATGCTCAGTAACATAACACTTCTTACTGAACTAGCCCTTAACCGATATAAACTTGCTTTCTTTGTCCTGGGTAAATGTCCATACTCTGAAAGTTACTCTGTTGATATTAATGTAGCCACTACTGATTTCCTTTTGATTCAAGTTCTTATTGTCTTTATACATTCTTTTAAACCTTTGTGAGGCAGCTTACAATTTTCCTTTATCATTTGTATGGATTATCTGTCTTTTGACTTAGTTGTACACATTATTACGGTATGGTTGCTTGTGGAATACGTCATTTCCTGGGTAGGAGAAGGCCTCTGCCATCTTTACATCAGATAGTAATTAATTCCAAGAATAAAGAAAGACTAGGAAAATTGTCTGGGAAAGAACTCGAAAAGTTTTTGTTATAGTCTTTGGCTAGATTAAGTATTTTTCATAGTTCTCTTTTATATTATTTTAGCAATTGTCTTAATATTATAGCATATGTTTTAACTTATATTAGAACTTCATAAAAGGTAACAGCCTTCATATGCAGTGTTCAGATATTAATTTTCCCATTTCTTCCCTTCTAAGTTTCTAAAATCCAAAATAAATAATTAATTTAGCCTTAATCTTCTAGAGATATAACTAGAAAAAAAATGTGTTTTAAAAAATGCCTTTTTTTTTGTATGGCCCCACATTTTCATCTGGCACCATTTTCTTCTACCTGATTTATCTGCTTTTGTATTTTTTTGACTGTAGTTTTCATGGACATAAATTCTTTTGTGTGCCTGTAATACAGAACTCAAAGACATTGTCCAAACCCATCATTTAAAGAAGACTTTTGTGGGTTAATGAAGTAAAACCTGCTTTTTGACTGTTGGGGTTGTCCTTATTCCTAGTCTTATGCAATCTCTTTACAGACCTTGTTGTATTTGCTGGGCTTCTTAGATCTATGGGACTATAGTTCTCATCATTTGGGAAATTTTCAGCTATACACCCACCTATTGGGACTCCACTTACATTTGAAGTTGAGGTTGCTCCATAGCTCCCTTGTGGTCTTGGTTCCTAGTTAAGTGATTTGTACTGCTAGATCTTTAGGTACATGAAGCACTTGTCCTGTGGTGTGTAATTCTCCACTACAGATTTCTCCCAGCATCTTTTAAATCTTTAAAATGTTTTCTACATCTCCCGAGTCCACTTTGAGTTTTAGAAACATCTTGAACCAGCCCCTGCTTACCATGTGTAAGCTTTCCTCTGGCTTCTGGAACATGTATATGTCAGTTAGAACAGCTGTAGCCATGCCTGGCTACTCTGCCCTCTGTGCCATTGTTGAATCAGTTTCAATGGCTGGTTTCTTTGACTTCTAGGGCAGCCTGGACTACATAGGGAGTACCAGGCTATCCTGGGCTAGAGTGAACTAAAAACAGCAACAACAACAAAAAGCAGACAGATAGACAGAAAGAAAAGGAAAGAAGGGAGGGATAGAAGGAAGGAAGAAGGAAGGAAGGAAGGAAGGAAGGAAGGAAGGAAGGAAAGAAGGAAAGAAGGAAGGAGAAAGGATGAAGGAGAAAGATTCTCTGATTCTCTCAAAGACCCTGTCCAGCCCCAGCTATACCTGTACCTTTAGGGACAATGGCTCAGCACCTACCAGCGCTAGGTACCATTTGTCGTGCTGATTCATGGAGACTCTGAGACTTTGACCTGGAGTCTGAAGAATAACTGTATTGAGGAACATAAAGAGAGGGCTCTAATCGACTGCACTGCACAGAATGCCCACATTGTGATGTGAGGATAAAGGCTGCCATTTTCTATGGCTGCAGGTGGATCCTGTGTCCTCCTGGAGTAGCCCGAGATTTGCCTCAGCTTACTTTGAACCACATGCTTGCTGAGCTGTTTTCTGTTTTCTCAACTGGTAGTCAGTTTTATTCTTAAAATCCTTTCAACTCAAAATAACCAACTGCCAGAGAATACAAATACTGAATTTCATCCTATAAATTCTACACAGCAGATACACACACACACACACACACACACACACACACACACACACACACATACACACACAGTATGTATGTATGTATGTATGTATGTATGTATGTATGTATGTATACATGGACCAATAAACAATAAACCATGGGCTTCATTCTTCCATTTAATCATTTAGAAAACATTTCACTCACTGAAATGTTTAGTAAGTAACCATAAGTAAGGAATCAATGGCAGATGTTGAAATAAAATCTAAAATCTTTCTTTCATCCCATGTGAAGCTGTCGACTAAGTATTCTATAAAATAGTGCAAAATATTAAAAGAAAGTGAACTCGGATTTGAAAATATGAAACTCCCCAGCACTGTGATTTTCTCTTATCCAAAACTCAAAGCCAACATGACGTTAACATGGTTCGTGACATTTAATGATCTCAATACAAAATAAAGACAAAGCTGTCAAAAAAAACCACTCAACCCTCTGTTCCTGTGGTCTTTGGGAAGATACTGTTTAACTCCCTGTGTGGATCCTCTCCAGAATTTTTAATTTAAGCATGATTTCTTTGACAATCCACATTATGGAAATTATTAGCACAGCTAGCCACTTGCCTCCTTCAGCTGATGAAGAATGAGCTAATTAGAGATGCAGAAATGCATCCCAGCAGTGATTAAGCAGCCGCCATGGAGTTATTTACACCTCTGGAAAGCATGCAAAACCTTACACATCTCAAGCGGCCAGCAGAACTCTAAACTGACACTTGCAAAGCCACTGGGAACCCTGCAAATAAAGCTTTATTATTATGAAATCCATTGTTACTTCTAAAGGGCAAGCACCCATTTAACAAAGAAGAGATAAGCTTTGGTTGAGTCGCTAGACAGAGTGATTGTGGACTCAAATTAATGTTTGAGTAAAACTTGATACAGGCCAGTGCCTGTAGATGTTCAGGTGAGTGTGCAGAGAGTGTTCAGAGTCAAAGCAAATGAGAATTATCGAAGAGTCCGGGATCTTGTGAACATGTCTTAACAATCCAGCCAGTCTGCATAATGTTACCTTTACGTAGGTTTTCAGGCCTGATCACATGGTACTGGGTAATCAATTACCCTTCTCTGGAGAAGACTAGGTCTCCAGCTCCAGCACTAGTTACCTGTAGTTCTTTGTGAAGGGTTGAAGCCTCCTGTGCTTGCCCATCCACATTAGCTCGTCTGTTGTCCTCCTTGTTCAGCTCATGCTTAGGCAGTCATGTTGGTAGACTTTATGGGTGCACCTTTGACTGTTGTCCCTAGGAGACACAATTGCACAAAAGATTCCCTGTTCTCTGTCTTGTGCAATCTTTCTGCAGGTCGCAATAGCATTTCATCTCATAAAAAGAAGAAAAAGAAATAGAAAAGGGAGAAGAAAAAACTCGCATTCCCTTAGCAACGTGGTATAAGACAGGTCCATAAATTGAATTTGGAAACCAGACTGGAGAGCAATGCCTTTGATATGATCAAACCTGCCTTGTTATTTAGAGAGCAAACTGTCCCTTAGCCATTGCCACACACAGATAGTAGAGCAGCCAAGTGCTCTTTCTGATTTACTCAGTGTTTTAGAGAGCCAGGATTTGTTGGTTTTCTTTTTCAGTGTTCTTCTTTTCTTTTCTTTTCTCTCTCTTCTTTTTTCATTCCCTTGTCCTCTTACAAGTACCTGGATCTCTGAGGAGGGAAGGTTGGTTGTTATGAGGATGCTAAGATGTAAGGGATCCCAGCTAAGACCAGCACATAGGACAGCAGCCCCCACACCTCAGCATGGTGCTCTCCCACTCCACACCACCTATTCATGGGCTAGCTCAGTCCTTACTGCCTTTGTGAACCTGGCCCTCCTCCTCTCGTATTCATAACGACATTAGCTTTATTTCCAGAAGCACCCATGACCATCTCTGATATTCTTTCACCCATCCCCCCTTTTTCTCTTCTCCTTTAGAAACAATTTTATTCATTTAGTGCTGTGTGTGTGTGTGTGTGTGTGTGTGTGTGTGTGTGTGTGTGTGTGTGTGTGTGTGTGTTCTGGAGCCACTAGTTGTAGGCGGTGATCAGAGGATAACTTTCAAGAGTTCATTCTTTCCTTCCATCATGTGGGTCTGGGCTCAGGTTGTGAGATTTGACAGCCAGAGCCTCTACCCATTGTGCTATCTTGCCAGTCTTTTCCCTCCTGGTCTTTTTCATGCTGGTGCTCATACCCAGACCTTCAACACATTAACTCTTGCTCTACCACTAAGTGACACGCTAGCCATAGATGAACCCTTGATTCCTGATGTATTTTATATTTAAGCTTTGGATATCTAGGAACTTAATAACCAGAGCATCCTCTTGCCCTTTTCGGATAACCTATAAATTCGTTTGCTCAATAGTGACCACCAACCATGAGCAGGGACTTGTGAACAAATAACACAGGTTAGGTCTATTCTCTGGGAGTCTGCATTCTCACCAGAGGGTATAGAAAAGGCATGGTAGCTTTAATAAGTAAGTCACATGACATATTAGGGGAGACTGTTGGTTGCTGCACAAAGGACAGAATGGAGTCATGGGCACCAGGAACTGCAGAAATGAAGTCAGCTCAGTGCCTCTTCCTGTGTGGAGCTCTACACTGAAGCATAGCCACGAGCTGCGTGGAAGTTGCTCAGTCAAGCTTGGGATGTTGCATGGAGCCCTCAGCCACGCTGGGTCTGCTGCCCAGGAGCACGCATGGCCTTGGGGAGCAAACCCAGCAATTTGACCAACTTTACCTGTCATACAAATTATCTCATCTCCAACTGGGAGGAGCTGTGGAAAGCAGAGAAGGGAGGCCAGTGGTGGTGGTAATCTTCTGGCCAGCTGTGGACTGTCAGCAACAGAAAAGCCCTGCACCCTGCCTGTCCTTAGCCTCATCCATCTGGTAACCTGGGCTATGGCTGCCCACCTGGGAAGGTCAGCACTCCATCTTTTGCATGACTCTATCCTTTTCGACAATTAATACATCTCATTTTGAGGTTGGTTACCAATGTTAAACAGTCTTAAGGAACTCCTGTGGCCCCATGTAACTCTACCTACACCTGAATATCCAGTCATATCCACTACCCAACTGTGATGTAGCCACCAACATTGTAAATATGCAGACATAAAGTGCCGTGGAGATGGCTCAGTCAGGAAAGTGTTTGTCATGTAAACATGCAGCTCTGAGTTTAATCCCCAGATCCCATATGAAAATGCTTGGCATACAATTGCATAATTGTTACCCCAGTGCTAGGGAAGCAGAGATGGGTGGGTCACTGGGGCTCATTGGCCAGCCATGATGGTTAGTATTAATTGTCACTGTGACATGATTCAGAATCACCTGGCAGATGGGCCTTTGGGCACACCTATAAGGATTGTCTTGATTAGGTTAATTGATATGGGAGGACCCATCCTGACTGTGGGCAAGAGTATTTCCTGGAGAGGATCCCAGACTGGAGAAAGTGAGCTGAGCCCTATCACCCATCTCTCTCTGCTCTTTGACTGTGGACACACTGTGACCAGCTCCAGCTACTATAACTTCCATACTGGGGGAACTGGGACCTTGAACCATGGGTCAAGGTGAACCTTTCTCCCTTAAGTTTCTTTTATCAGGGTGTTTTATCACAGTAACACTAGAAGAGACTAAACCACTAGCCTGGCAGAATCTGTGAGTTCAGGGCAGTGAGACTGAAAAACAACCTGAAAATGGACACCGCAGCAAGGTGACTGCTGACCACACAGATACATGCCTACACACGCATGTGCATGTGCACACCCCAGCAAGGTGACTGCTGACCACACAGCTACATGCCTACACACGCATGTGCATGTGCACACCCCAGCAAGGTGACTGCTGACCACACAGATACATGCCTACACACGCATATGCGTGTGCACGCACACTCACAAACACGTGCACGCAGATGGAAACATCTCCAAACCACTCTTCAGCCCCATTGCTACCCCACTTCTCCCCTAATTGCTTTGGCCCCTCTTCAGAATCCCCTGAACCAAAAGATAAGCATAGTGTAAAGTCATCTACTCTAACATTAAAACTATTTCCCTCTGTGAATGTTGAAAATTAATTTTACCCCACCAAAGTGAATACTCTCCATGTGATGCTGGGATCCTAGCTTGCTAGCCAGACTTGACTCGGAGTGCCTTGGGGCAGAGCATAGGAGTCTTTTCTGGGTGTATTTGTCACCCAGAGAGGGGGTACATTAAATGTTTATGTAATAAAGAATAAATGAAATGCCTATGTTTTATATGAGAGAAATAAAAGCAACAAAACTCAAAACAAAAATTCATATCACTTATACTACTCCTACAGACAGTGTTTCCATAATGATGCAGCTTCCCAGTTGTGCACTAAAACCAACTAGTCCACTGCCTCGGGCTGAGTAATGAAGAGGCAGGGTGCCACACTGAATGAGGGTGCCACACTGAATGAGAGTCCCCTACATGGAAAGAAACACAAGGAGCGGGGAAAAGAGTTCTGCCTACAGACAGATGCTAATTGCATGGAGCTGAGATGCAAACTATGGCTTCTTGATCTACATGTGCTCCAGATGTGCTGTTCTAACACGCGGAGCCTTTCGTCTCAGTCCACAGGCTCTAGACGAAGCCTTCACTGTGTTTTTCCCACCATCAAAGCAAAGTTAGGAATGCATTTGTCATTGTCATATTGCAGACTCATTCAGGAGGAACTCAGGATCTATTCGTGATGTTAGAAAAACAAGGTCTTGTCTGCTACTGTCCAATAAGAGCTAAGACAGGTACCAATCACATCTCAGGAAGTGACTCACGTTGCCAAATCAGAACACAGCCACAAGGTGGTGGAAAATTCAACCCTGAAATGGACTGCTGGTGTATCCACAAGTGTGTAGATCGCTTTAGAGCACAGATCAGAATGTGCCTCATAACTACTGTAGACATAGCTCCTGGAAGGGTATTCCGTTTGATTGCTGTGCCCAGCCCAGTCTAGGGGCTGTACAGACAACCAGCCCACATGTATTCACTGGCTCAATACTGTGTGTACCTTTTACATCCTGTGACATGTGGCCACCCTAACATCAGCATGAAGCACAGTCAGCATCTCTTACATACTTTAAAACACACAGACAATCCCAGGGATACAGTACCAGCTCCATAAGTTCAACTACTGATCTGAAACTTGTAGCGTCTTTGCAAACCTTCCATCACAATGGACAATATCTACTAAATGCACAGCAGGATTTAAAGGCTTCACAGGGAAAAGGACAAAACATCTTCTTAATGATTCTTACATGGATGCCATGTTGAAATGATAATAACTTCCTGTTCCTCTTTGCTCTGTGCATCACGGTGATGAGTCACCTTTAGGGTAATATTGCCTGGGCAGTAACTCAAGGTTGCCGTTCTATTTCTCTGGTGTCTGCACCCATGTCTGCGCTGTAACCGTGTAGTAGAAACATCCCGCTGTCATTAGACTGGGTATGACGTTTTGAACATGGCCTGTGAAGAGTGTGTGCTTTCCAAGAGCAGCATGCACGGGGCTGGCAAGGCTGTCCACCCATGTGTTCTCACTGACCTTTGGTAAAGCATATTGTGAGGCTGCCCTCTGGAAGATGCCTTCAGTTTACTTTAGAACACCAGGCTTTGTGGGTCCTTCTGAGATCACGTAAGTCATGCAGAGGAGAAATTCAGATTGCTGGGTGCTGTGCAGGCCTGGATGCCCAGCTCAGGAAGAAATGCATAGGCGTGTGAGCAAATGCACCTGGCACTGCACTGGCTTTGAGGGTGTCACGCCTGACTCTTCACTCTGTTGGAAACTCATGCACTCACTAGAAAGTAAATATAAATAAAATGGAAACAGTGTTCATCAAAGGTAATTCTGAATATTTAGTAGAATTAACAAATATGAATGCTTTAACATTAATTTGGGGGCTAGGGAGATGGCTAAGAGCACTTGTTAGTTTTAGAGAGAAGCTTGGTTTAATTCCCAGCACCCACATCATGGCTCACAACTAACTCTAGCTCTAGTTTTAGAGGGTCCCAAGCTCTCTCCTGACTTCACGGGCACCACTTACGCTTGTAGTACACAGTGTATACAGGCAGACAAAATGCTCATAGGTATTAAATAAGTAAATCTAAAAAATTAATTGTTAATTTTTGCAAAAGTTCTTCTCTGGATCAAATCTTGAATTTTGGTTAAAAATGAAATAACATGATGGTGTTGCACCTGAGATGTTCTCACAAGAAATGATAGCATTTCTTGGCCATGTTTCCCACTGTCAGACATAGCCACGGGCAAATCTGTAACATATGTTCTACAGGAACCATCTTCCTCATAATTTCCAAAATATTTTGGAAACACTATACTGCTATATTGAATAAGCATTCCACTGATAAACTATTTCCAATTACTTCAATGAAATGCATTGTTAAAGTTTTTAATTTATATTCTTCCATAAAACCCAAACCTTCACCAATCTGTTAGCTTACACAAAGTACAACATAGTGTCAGCCTTTTCTGAACTCACATTCCTAGCATCATACCCTGTAACAATAGCTACACTTCATAAAATAGCCCAGTGCTTTCCAGAAGCATTGTCAAGAATTACGTCACAGTCCTAGGTATGTATACTATACAGGACAAACCAAAGCACCTTCCAATATAGAAACTCTGTAGTGTGTTCCTCTTGGTGAAGCATTATCTTTACTGTATCTAAGGGCTTAACAATTGTATTATAGTTCTTTAAGTCTAATGCTTTGTACACTTTCACATGCTTCAACTGCAGTAGAGAAAGGACACGACCTGCTCAGCACTCAGCATTTCTCTCCCACTCTCTCTTTCTTCCCCCTTACTGAGTAATCTATAAACGGCAGACATTACTTGGCTGCGAGTTCTGCAGGAGAGCATTCACCAAGCATGCATGGTGTCTGAGAGTCGGCTCCCAGAATTCATAAATAAATGGGGAGGGAGGGAGGGAGAAAGAGAGAGAGAGGAGAGAGAGAGAGAGAGAGAGAGAGAGAGAGAGAGAGAGAGAGAGACAGAGTGAGAGACAGAGACAGAGAGACAGAGACAGAGAGAGACAGAGACAGAGAGACAGAGAGAGAGAGAGGAGAGAGATTTTACAATGAATATTTGCTAGTACAAAAATCTAAAAGAAATCAGTCTTCAGTTTCGAGTCTGCCCCCAGATCCCTCTGCCTTATTGACAGACCTGTTTACAGGGCTGCAGGTATTTTGGTAATCATGGTTTTGAGTAATCTTTGAAAACACATTTTTCAGTTGCTTCGTACTGAGTAGTGGTTGCAAAGGCAGATGTGAGGTCTCGACCAAGCACACTACCCAGTGGAGCTGCTGGGTTTTCCATGCTATGCCAGACAGGAGAAACGAGGGTCAGAACATTTCCATGCTCATAGCTAGAACAGCATGTTTGTACGTCAGTCAACACTGTGTACTTGCAATTCAGGTGGATTTCAACAAATGTAAAAGTTAGGTGTTTAAATATATTGAAATTGAAGATTCTTGTAAATTCTAGTATCTTTATATACATTGGATAAAGTGAATTCTTTTTGAATCTATTTAGGTGGCTTTTCTCATCTACTGAACTCAAATATTGGGATAGTGTTTTTATAAATTCCATGAGATCAGGTCAAAATGTATTTCATGTATAATGTATTACCTTACATAAAAATGGAACCAGAAAATATACTTTATTCTAAAATATATTAAATTTTTATCATGATGATTTCAGTCAGCTGAGAGAGCTCCTGCTTTTCTACGGTTACCTCCATTAATTTTCCCCTGGCTTAACTTTATCAAGGCCATTAGTTGAATCAACTAGGAAATAAGACCAATCATTTATATAAGTGTAAACTAATCACAGGCTAAGATTAAGCTATTCTGTACATAATTATACATGTAAAATTTATACCTAAGGATGGATGTGAACCAGACCAATACATCTATTACAGCTCCATAGAAGAGAAATTTGGGGGGCAGCATTTACCATGTTCCTATTTTGTGCTGGAGTAGTTACTAAGCAACACCCATCAATTACTAAGTCCATGGGTTCAAGGAATTGATTACACTGTAGGTCCTCCTGCTCTGTTTATGAAGTCCCTAGATCTTTTCAAGCTCCTTTAACTTGTTTGCTGTTAAGATGTTTCTGTATTTGTCTCTCCTATGTAAAAAGCATATCTTTTATCTGTTTAGCTTGAGTTTAAAAAACTAACATAGACAAATATTAAATCTTTTAAAGATAAACTTTGTGGTCGAGTGGTTGTAGGTATCAATGGAGGCCTGATTGAAACAGATAGACACAGACAGATGCAGAAACGGAGACGCTGAAGCAGAGAATGGTGTGTAATCGAGGGGAGACTTGATCACCCTGTATTTGAGTTCCTTTCCCTTCGTGTTAACCGACAAACATCTTATTAGTAAGTGTTTACTTACTTATGTATTATCTGCTGTCATACATTTCAAACCTCTGCAGGGCTAGACATAAAGATCAGCAGTTAGCTGCCTGTACAGCTTTCGCAGAGGACTCGAGTTCTGTCCCAGCACCCATATCTGTCAGCTCCCAGTCACCTATACCTCTAGTTCCAGGGATGTAACACCTCTGCCCTCCATGATCGTCAGTACTCACATGTGAATACCCACATGCTGGCACACATGCGCGCGCACACACACACACACACACACACACACACACACACACACACACACCACAGAAATTAATCTCTTTAAAAAGATCTGTTTGCCTCTCTTTCTATGATGCCATCTCTTACGTAGCAAGGAACGCTGAGATGCAGTTTCCTTCATCACTGTTTCCACACAGCACGTCTGCATATCCTGTGAAAGCACCGTTTAGAAACACGTCTGTGGCTAGAGATGTTGCATCTGTACCTGGTCTCTGCCATCAGTCCTGTGGCATGCCTCTCCAGAGATGTTGCTTACATAAATCGCCATTTCTAGCAGAATCCTCAAGAAGTATTCACGACATTGATAGTCTAGAACTTAAGTAATTCCTCAAGAGTTCAAAACTATTTTAGAAAGTATCCTAGAAAAAAATCATTATAAAAAATCTTATAACAATCATTATAATGATTTGGTAATTTTACCTGAACTGTCATCTGTCATCTGAAATGTCCTTTTTCTATGACCTGACTGCACACACCCTCTCCTAGCTCTCCCTGCATGCTTTACTCTTAGTGATGTTCCTGTCCTCAGGTCTGGTGACTGCCACCCTCCCCTTCTGTCTCTTGCCTTTTGCCCATGCTCCATGGTACTGAGGCCTCTGCATGGATGTGGAGACCTTGGTTAGACCTGCACACCGCTCTCCTGCCACATTTGTATACGGGTGTGGAGTTTGATATTTAAGTTTCAGTGTCCATCCATGTTTGTAAGAATCAAAGCAGATCTAAAAGCTGTACCCCACCATAACTCCTAACTCCCCACTTTGCTGTAGACGCTCACTTTCTTGCTCAAAGTGGAACTTTAGAACATTAAGTCTTATTTTTTTTTCAAGAGTAACAAGCCCTTGGCCTTTCCCAGATGTTGGGCAGTGAAGACCACAGTCACACCAGATAGCTTTGGCAAAGGGTTTCAAAGCTTCCAAAACAGAACTCTTGGAGGAGGAGCGGGGTCCTGATTAAGGAAAGCATTCACTCATGGACCCACTTCCCCTCGCCTTCACTGTCAGGACAACAATACAAAGAAAACAGAAGTTTTCCAGTCTCAACCAGTTCAGGGAATGGTGGGACCTTCGGGCAGACAGCCAAGAGCAGGCCAGCTGTTACAAATTTAATTAAAACAGATCTGATAATTAGCACAACTCGTTTATGAATGCGCGAGTCTTCCTTATGTGTACATACAGGTCACCTTGTCAGTTATGGGGTGGGGGGCCTGTGGCATCTGGAACTGTGAACCAATTACCAGGAAATTAAAAAAACAAAACAAAAACAAGCTGGGAACTGCTCTTGACCTGTCCTCCCATCTTGTGCCCCTGGAAGAAACAAGAGAAATAAAGTCAAACGAGCACGTGCCCACTTAGCCCAGCGACTGCATGCGGTACGAGAGGCGATGGAGTTGGAGTGCGTGCTTTCCTCTCATGGTTTAGGCTGCAGTCCGTGGAAATGAGCCCACGCTATCTCATGAGTGGTGCTCAGCGGCCACCTGAAGTTTGGAGACATGATAGTCAGTACAGCTCCATACACACCACCCTCTCTATAGCCATTCTTCATTTTGTCATTTCTTTGCCTTTATTTACAAGAGAATAACGAATCACCTGGACTCGCTTTTTCCTTTCATTTTCATTTCAATGTATTGCACTCCCAAATGTCCTTTTCTTACCAGTGATACTCTGCAATCTGGGCTCAGTGTTATGCTGTTCTAAAAATGTCACATTTGGAAAGAAGAGCCGCCGTCTGCTCCTCATTGGCGGGCACCTCTAACGGTCCTGCTGTCATCAGTCTACAGTTAACTCTCACTGTCACCTCCACACTCTCAGTGCTGTCATCCATGGCTCTAGCACTCTCCATTCTCCCCCTCCCTCTGTGGCCCAAGGATTTGGAGGGCATCTTGATGGCCTTGCTCTCCCTGAGGCTACTTTTAAGTATGTGTGCTTCATTTCAGAAGGCTTTGTGGGCCAGCGCTCTCTCCATGCTCTCACTCTCTCTCTCTCTCTCTCTCTCTCTCTCTCTCTCTGTGTGTGTGTGTGTGTGTATGTGTGTGTACACGCCCATGCGCAGGGGCGCATGAGGAGCCCCAAAAGTCAACTCTGGGTGTCAACTGCCAATCACTCCCCATCTTATTTTTTGAGAAGGATCTCAGTAAACCTAGAGCTTGCTGATTCCATCGGACTAGATAGATGGCCAGTTATATCAGGCTAGGCCTTATTTCTCCTGCGTTCAGGACTCACACATCTGCCTACCACATGGACCTCTTTCCCTCACTCAGTTGTCTACAGTTTCTGCGCAGAGGAATGCCCCATGTAGATAATAGCCTACTTCCCCTGAAACTTCACACACTCATTCTCCGTAGAGCTATATCTAGGTTGATTGACACAGTCCCTAAGCTAGGATCTAGATGTCTTCCTCAGCCCCCGCTACCTCTCCATCCTAACTTTCAAATCCTTTATTTCAGCCTTGAGATTCTATCCAATAAATATCCCTTTGGTGTGTCCGCCTTTAGAAAGCTCAGGCCCTATTGGTAATTATGCAGTCTCTGCGGAAGCTGTTTGTTTTCACTCCAAGTGTGCACCTCTGTTGCCTACAACTCACACAGCAGCATGGCAGTGCCCTCCTGAAATGATCCAGTCCCCCAGTGTTGAGTGTTACTTTCTGTTTCCTCCTGAGTAAATTCTAAATGCCTGTACTGCCTGGTAGCTCCCTTCTCTGAGTCCTACCCTGTTAGCCTCAGCCTTGGCCCCTCAGAGCCCTCTGTATCCTAAGAGTGACATTCGCCTGTTTTTCCAGAGTCAACCGTGCCTGTGTTGGAGTCCTACCCTGTTCTCAGGGGAGCTGTCTCTGCCTGCAAATCTGAGGACACAAAAAATAATTTAGCTTTTATAATTTTATCACCAGGTTGCTTCAATTTTAACATTCTAAAGTGTGGAAGTTCTTTCAAGAGCCTTTGTTTTGAAAGAAGAATTCGCACTGCCTAGCGAGTGTGCCTTGCTGGGTTTCCTAATGTTGACCGAGCCTCTGCCTTCTGCCTGGCCTGTTTCTGGCCATAGACAGGAAAAATGGACCCTGTGCATTCATTTCCACTTTCAGGGAGTGTTTACTGATGTGTTTAATACCAGGTATTTTGTATTTTATGTCAGGAATTTCATGAAAAAGAAGATAGGCTGTGGAGCTGTGGTCTAGTGGGATGAACAGACAATGAGAGAGGGACACGCTGAGGTTCCCACAGAACAGAATCCAGACAGGAAGGGAAGACACACCTGCTCTGGCTGACTCGTTTGGTGTCTTGGCTTCATTCTGCTTCTCTTTCTTGCCTTTGCTAGCTCTGGTGAAAGCCTCAGGGTTGTAGGCCTGGCCACAGAGTCCGGTGCCTGGGCCTCCTGACTGTGATGAGGAAGCCTGGCCCGGTGATCTGACCAAGGAGCCCCTGTCACCCACAGGCAGGAGTCTCAGGAACTGCAAAAGCCTACCAAGTCAGCAGTCTGCCAGTTTTAATTACCTGCTTCAGTGACTCAGCCATCATCATACGTAGAGGAATTAGCTGTGGTGGGGAACCCATACTCCTGTGGGTTATCTGCCATTTTCTTCATGCTAATAAACGTCTGTGAGGCAAGACAGGAATTCAGACGGATAAACTTTTCTCAGATTTGTCCTGGTCATAATTTATTTACAATAAATTGCGACTGAATTGGCTTAGATGAATTGCAGCTGCTGCTGCTTCTGTTACAGCACAAGGGAGCACGTTTTGTGTGCGTGCCCATCCCCACAGCCGCTGTCGTCAGCAGTCCCTCCCAGTATTGTTTCGCCTTCTTTTTGATATTTTCAACTTTACTTACAGAAACAGTACAATGCATCTCGATGTTATTTTCAAGTAAATGAAAACGTTAACATGTCTATTTAACTCACCCAGCAGGCTGCCTTTCTCAGGCAACCCCTAATGCTTACTACAAGATTGCAATTTTGAGACTAAAATGTAGATGAAGACACACTTCAACTGTTCCCAACTCCCACGGTTAGGATTCATTTCCCTCAGAATGCCAAGCTGGAAGTTTTGCCTCTGACCTGTGGAGACAAGCAGACAGGAACTGGGCCTGTTCTCCAAAGCCCCTGGCAGCCGTGTAGCCTGGAAACCCTGTAGCAGGGCCCAAGACACAGGGGCTGAATCAGGAGCTGAATGGCCATTTGACCAATACAGAGTGGTGTCTAGCTTGGGCAATTTGTAGCAGAAATAATTTCTGCCTTTCAAAAATTCAATTTGATAAGGAGGAAGCATATAGATGTTTATCTCATTGAAAGCCTTCTGTAAGAATCAGAAAATGAGAAGCCGGAGGGAAATTCTATTTACACGCTAGTGTCCTTCCTCTTCAGACAAAGGTCAGCTGAGTCTTTTTTCCTTTCTGCATATTTTACACTAAGGGATGTAGGATAGTTAATTACAGCCTGAGCTACCATGCACTTCTGTTCTCTCAGGGATGGAATTTGTCCAATCGCAGGCGACACTTATTCCAATGCACAAAATTGCTAGTGAATGTCCCACATGAGATTGCTTTGATGGAGCAATGGAAAGTGACTGTTGTACATGCATGAAGATACAAGCTTGGATCCTCTAAGCTCATGTTTAAAACAAAACTACCAGATACAGGGGTAGGCAGAGGCAGGAGGGTCCCTGCAACTCACTGGCCAGCCAGCCCAGCCAATGGGTGAGCTTTAGTTTGAGTTAGAGATCCTGAAATGCACAGACTGAGACTAACACCTAATGTCCACCTCTATCTTAGACACACATATCCGTAACATGACTCACACATGAACACATGCGCATCCACACAAACAAAAATATACACATACACCTATGCAGACATACATACATCATACATACACACACTCATAGACATATCCACACACAACCCACATACACATGGACATACCCATATACACCTATATACATATACACAAATATATGTATACACAGACAAACATACATACATATATACACGCACAGGTACAGTGACAGAATGAGTAATAATTATAACAAACAATAAGTATTTGTAATAATAAAAATCAAGAAAATTCATAAACAAATGAGTACTAGACTAGAAAAGAAATATGAAGAAATTTGTTAAAAATATTGCCCCGCCTCTCTCTCCCCTAACTGCCACAGTATGCTGACCTAAAGACACAGGGGCAGAAAAAAACAGTCGGGACTCCCTCTTGGGGCATGTCCTATGCGCTCCAGCAGGGCTTAGTCTCCTGAAATAGTCTGTGTAGCAGTCCTGTCTCTGTTGGATAGTCTGTGCCTAGTGGGTAGAGAGGGGACCTTGTGTCAGGAGTACTTAACAACAGGCTCTTTGGAGAACTCAGGAAATATTTGACAGGGCTGGAATTCTCAGGAAGAGGCGTGTGCCAGGGCATAGAGCACCTGGACACAGAAATCTCACAGCAGAAGAAAGTAATCTAAGACCAGCTTCCCAAGACAAGCCCTGCTGTCAGACAGGCTGCAGGAGCACCTCTGGGGTGGGTAGGTCATTGTGCATTAATGTATGTCTTATTACTGCCATTCTGTGGCCCCTGGGGACAAAGCCAGCTACTCACAGGGGTTTACTTCCACACCTGACATGCACTGCCACTCTCCTGTCAGCCAGTGACACGGGCTCTACAAACAGTAGTATAAATTTAATTAACTGATAAAAATTCCATTTTTATATAGAAGTTTAAGTGATCAAAAATGACTTCAATAACATAAAGGTATTTGTAGTTCTTTCCTTAAATGAAACCATAAATCTTTATCAGTGTTGTGTGCCTGCTAATCTCAAATGATCTCAGTTATTTGTGGGTGTATGTGCCAAGTTCTATCTCTCCAGTTTCATATTTTAGATTTCTTTATATTTCAGATAATATTTCTGCTGAAAGTTGTTGAATGTTATTTTTGCTGCCCTCAACTGTGTAAACAAACATAAATTACAGATTAAAAAAAAAAACAAAACAGTTCATTGTAGCTGTCTTCAGACACACCAGAAGAGGGTATCAGATCTCATTACAGATGGTTGTGAGGCACCATGTAGTTGCTGGGACTTGAAGTCAGGACCTCTGGAAGAGCAGTCAGTGCTCTTAACCACTGAGCCATCTCTCCAGCCCCAGATGTTAGACATTTTTAAATCCCATAGATGTCTGCACAATAGACTCTGAACCTTGTGACTAACTGTAGCATGCTGCACAGCACAGAAGGACAGAGTCACGCTGGACACCTTGGGGGCACAGCAGCTCCTCCTTACTGAGGAGAGACAGCAGGAGGTGTAAGTGTGGAAGCAGACGCCAAGTGATGGGCTTTGGAGACACGGGTCAGTCAGAGCTGAGGGCCTTCAGCAGCTCAAGTAGGCGAGCATGGGCCAAGAACATGGCACACTTTAATTTTAGCCTGCATGATTAATTTTGAACTTTTTTCTTTTCTAAAAAAAACCAAACACATCATTATCACAAACTCATAAATAAAAATATCACATTGCAAGATGACGGTTATCAGCCGTACAAACGCTTGTCCAGCCTCAAACTCTATGCATCTCAGTGAATGTTGGTAAAGTGAGGAGGATTGTTCCAAAGCCGTGGAGCATTATCTGTGACTGCACTTGCACTGTCAATGACATTTTAGGGACTCATCTACCACACAAAAAAGAAACAATCACAAGACAGTGAAAGCTGAAAGACAGGACAGCTTTGTATCTCATGGCTCCTGGATCCTTTCGCTACACTCTGCCCTCTTTTCACCCAATATGATTCCCCATCTGGCCTTCTTTCTATATGTTGTACTCTACCCAACCACGCTTACCGCTGTTTACATATATGCATTACAGGCTAGCATCCACACATGAGGGAGTATACAGTCCCCCCTTTAGGTCACTTTCATTAATAGTATACATTCTAATCCCACCTATTTTTCCTGAAAATTTCATAATTTCATTTTCTCTACAGATGTGTCACAGAACTATCTGGTATATATAGCACACTTTCTTTATCTGTTCATCTGTTGATAGACATTTATGTTAGTTCTGTTTCTTTGTTATCATAAATAAGACACAACACATGTGAGTGTTCAGTTATCTCCAGGATAGGATATGGAGTTTTTTTGAGTTTACGAATGGAATGGAATAGAATGGAAATTTTACCTTCTTTCCTTCCTTCTTTTCTTCCTTCCTTCCTTCCTTTCTTCCTTCCTTCCTTCCTTCTGGAAACCTCCAAACTGAGCTCCACGATGGCTATATTAAGGCATAGCATCCCCGCAATGAATAGAGGTCCTCTTTGCCTACATCCTCCCCAACATCTCCAAATTCAGATTTCTCGGTGATGACCGTTCTGACTAGAGTGAGGTAGTATTTCAAAACTGTTTTAATTTGCATTTCCATGATGGGTAGGGATATGGGACAGTTAGGAACAGTCATTCGTTTCTGGCTGGAAATGGTCCATTTCATCCATTCATTTGTTGACTGAAGGTTTTATTGCCTTGGCGCTTGATTTCTGCAAGGGTAAACCCTGGACATGAGTCTCCTGTCTCAAGTGTAACTGGTAGAGCTCTTCTCTCTGTCTGTGCCCTGCTGATGGTTTCCTTTGCTGTACAGAAACTTCCTAACTCTGTGGAGTCCTATCTGCTCATACCTGGGGCTGATTCCCACACTACTGAAGTTCTGTGTCGAAAGTCCCTGCCACCAGCACCATTGCGAGATGTCTCCACTGTGTATTCCTCTCACATTTTCAGTATCTTGGGTTTTTAAGTTAAGGTCTTTGATCCATTTTGGATTGGTTTTTATACAAAGTGAAAGGTATGGATGTACTTTTATTCTTCTGTAGGTAGATGTCCAGTTTCCAGCTCCATTTGTTGACTAGGCTTTTGTCCACTGCATGATTTTTATCTCCTTTGGCCATTGCATTGCCAGTTTATCTCCAGATCCTGTGTCATGTCACTCTGGTCTACCTATGAGTTTTAATGCCTATACCAGGTTCTCGTTTTCTCTTTCTCCCTCCATCCCTCTCCCCCTCCCCCCTCTCTGTATGCGCGCGTGTGTGTCAGGGAGATGTGTGTGTGCATGTGCGCGCGTGTGCATCTGTATAGGGATAGAAAACCAGAAGTTATCTCTGAAGTATGATTCAAGCTGAGATATACCTCCAGCTGTGCCCTTATTACTTACGATTACTTAATTGCTGGGGCTACCCATGGTCTTTTGTGGGTCCACCTGAGCTTCGGAATGTTTTTTCTAGATCTATATAATATAACATCAAAGTTTTGATAGGGATAATATTAACCCTGTAGATTGGTTCTGGTAGTGTAGCCATTTTGACAATATTAGTTCTGCCAAAGTAGGAGCATTGAAGTTCTTTCCCTGACCGGGCTTCTTCTCCCATTTCCTTTTTCAGTATCTTGAAATTTTCGTTATAAAGATCTTTCGCCTCTTTGGCTACATGTATTTCCAGCACTTTTGGAAAGCTGTTTGAATAGGATATTTTCCTGATTTCTTTCTCTTGAGAGTACACCATTGATGTATAGAAAAGTACCCTGCAACTTCACTGTGTTTATTAGACCAGGGTGCTCTCTAGTAGTGACTATAGTGTTCTGTAAGTGGAAACTGTTGGAGATTTCTCGTGTGTTGTTTTAACTTCCCAAGGTAGTGATGAGTTTCGGCACCTGTGGGGGCCTTTCATGGCCCAGGGTGGTCAGGTTGGCTTCTTGAGTCATCTCAGCCTTTTAATTATCAGCTTCCTTACTTGTCTTGCTTGCTGTCCACTGAAATCTTAGTGGCCTCTCCCCCACCTGCCGTTCTTTTCTCCAAGGGCATGGGGTTTGTTGAATGCATTTGTATAGACAGTGATTTGGTTGACATTAGTTAGGATGAAATTCCAACTCAATTCTAAGGATGCAAAAGGAGAGGACGAGGACTTGTTTCCAAGAAAAAGAGACATAAAGGTCCCCTTGTTCTGCTTTTGGGTGATGCATGTCTCATGGAGTACTCGCCACCCGTCTTAGGGTCTCTAATGCTATGATTAAACACCATGATCAAAGGCAAGTAGGGGAGGAAAGGGTTAACTGGTCTCACACTTCACATCAGAGTCTACCATTGAAGGGAATCAGGATAAGAACTCAATCAGGGCAGGAACCTGTAGGCAGGAGCTGGTGCGGAGGCCATGGTGGGTGGGGGTGCTGCTTATTAACTTACTTAGCCTCCTTTCTTATGGAATCTTGACCACCAGCCCAGGCCTGGCAGTACCCACAATGGGTACCCTCTCCCACCAATACAGCCCAATCTTAGACATTTTCTTAATTGAGGTTCCCTTCTCTCAGATGACTTTAGCTTGTGTCAAGTTGACATAAAACTCTCTGGCACATAACCTTTCTGTGATCAGGTGGGAAACCAGTTGATCCATTCTATAGGGCACAGAGGACAGCTGGCTCTTGACTATGGTGGGTAATTCAATCAACAGACCAACCACAGAGCTCTTGATTTTGAAGCTGTGCTTTTGAAAAAGCCCAAAGGAGGTCTTTGTTGGCTGCACTTCCAAAAGTAAATCAGGGCCAGGAGAGGAGAGCATGTAGAAAGGAGACAAGGAAAGGAACGAGAGCTGTATAGATAATAGAAGCCCAAATCTATGTGTAGCTAGAAGGAAAATCAGTTCAAGTAAGATGGTGAAACAAGGCTTTTCACGAGTTGTTCCTTTGTACCTTCTCCTTCTCTGTGAAGTGATAACATCTCATTGATAGACACTGCAGCCTTGCAGCAGCAGGCCAAGGGTAAGAGCATCTGCATTAGCCTGCACAAGCAAGGCCAAGCATACACATGGAGGCAGATGTTTGCATAAGAAGAGTGCTTTTCTGCACCCTGAGTCTGTATGGTCCAATAAGTCACAGCTTCTGAATGTTTCTGTGGTTCCTCAGAAAGCAAAGATAGAGCCAACACATGACTCAGTTTGACCATTTCTTGATATTAAATCAAAAGAGTCGAGTCAGTATTTCACAGACACTTGCACATCCATTGTATGCAGCACTCAAAGCTCAGTAATGGAACCAACCAAGGTGTCCGTCATCAGGAAGGAAATGTGGTGTGTGTGTACACTGGAATATTCTTTCCAGTCACAAAGAAGAAAGAGGATATATTGTGTGCAAGAAGATAGGTCCCAATGGAAAGAACCATATTAAGTGACTTAAGTCAGTCTCAGAAACACAAATACTGCATGCTTCCTCCCTATGGGCCCTAAACGTTATAGATGCATAAATCACATACATACTGATGACATGAACTTGATATAAAACTTTAGATGGAAAGGAAGGAGAGGGGTGAAAAGCAGGATGTTGGGTTGTGGGAGGAGAGACTCAAAATATATTCTATATGTGCAGGAACGTGGCCTAGCTAACTCTGCATAATAGAAAAGCAAGAGAGAAAGAAAAAGTCTCCCTGTGACTATGAGTCCTGACCCCATCAGTATGGTGTCCCTGGGAAGCTAGCTGTGCTGTGTGTGGGTCATAACACAGAGCCCGCCATGAGGCAGGGTTTGATGGGCCTCATAATGGGGCCTTGTTTGGCACATTTCATGAAATGGAAGTACAGGAAACTAAATGAAATCAAATGCCCCTTTCAGTTGAAAAAGAACAACAGGCCTAAATAAGTTAGGATTGCTGAGAGGCCAATTCAATCACTCTCTGCCTTTGGGTGAGTCATTTCAGCCGAGCAGGATGTTAGTTCTCACTGGAGAATCAAAGGCAGATTGAAATGAAGGACTTAGAGTCATACAAAATGACTTGTTATCCCAGATGACCAGATCCAGAAAGTCTGAGACCAATGCTTGCTTAACACGTTATTTTGAAGAAATTTCCTGGGGTGTGGATGAAGTGGTGGTCCATAAAGAGTGTCAATTAAAAAGCAGATTCATTCATTCATTCATCTGTTTTCAATCAGGTCTGTGTGACAGACCCTGAGCCATGATAATACTGAGTCAAATATAGTCACAGAGAAAGATAGCTGTGCATGTTGTATTAATTGTAAGTGTGTGTACGTGTGTATATGCATGTCTGTGTGTGTCTGTGTGTATGTGAAGACGCCCACACTTGCAAGACATATCAATGCTCTACTGTCTCTTACTATCCTCTTGTTGCTCTAGAAAGTTATGTTTCCATCTAGAAAGTGGAAGGTGGGGACAGGGAGCAATTCTTTCTCTGCCTTCCATCCCTATCTCCCACCACTTGGTGACACCAAGTATGGGCAGCACAACTGGCCTCCACAAAATGGAGTATGTGGATTTAATTACATCTTTCTTTCTCCTGTAACCTTTGGCTGGCCTAGTAAGTTACCTCATCTGGGTATTAGACAGGGCCTCCATCCTTGTGTCCATAGAGAAAGTTCTCATGGTTGGGGTTGGTCCTTCATCTGTTCCTTTATACCTCAAGATATCTGATTATATTACTGAAGCTTAGCTGCAAGCTGTCTCCACAGCCCAGCTCACACCAGTGCCGATGACTTAACAATGTAGCACATGTCCCTGACTTGCCATGATCGCCATCAGTCTCTGCTGTACCTTGGAACTTTCTTGGCCCATATCTTGAGAAATAAAGTACCATAGCCAATTACTGTCCTCTGCCAGCATGCTCAGGACCCTCCAGGTTTGCTTCAGTCTCCCTGTCTGCATAACACTTGTGTCTGTCCAAGTGCATGTGCATACATGAGACATGCACATACGAGAAGCCTCCAACCTGTGTGCAGGGCCTGAGGAGCGTGATGCTGGCTGTTGGCTTTCATTATCTCTCCTGCTCCTACAGAGCCTATTGTGTCTGGAAATCACTACTCCCGCTTCCCTGCTCCAACTAGAAAGGCAACAAGAGGCTTAATTCCTATTGGAATCTAGGTAAATATTTGAGCACACATTCATTAATTGCTCATGTAATTATAATGTGTCTAATGCTATTACAATAAGGTGTCAATGATGAGAGGATGAACGTGTGCCGGCCAGTGCTTAGAGGTTTACAAGAGTGAGCCAATTGTGTTATTTACCAAAGATGGCTGAAGTACTGCTAACATCCCCGTTTGCACGAGGAACCCAACCATGACTTGCACGAGGTCATATAGCTAACTTGCAGCAGAGACAGGGAGAAGGTGGGACGTCTATACTCTGAACTGCTGTGATGTATAACAATTCACAAGAGATAGAAAAAAGTGGGGAAGCATTCTAGGATTCCGGAGCATTTTCAGCAGAGAGGCCTATCTGTTGCAACGGGAACTTTGGACATAGAGGGCAATGTTGTAGTGAAGCTGGAACCTGCGGACAGAGTGTAAGAGCCAAGCCCAGTGGCCCAGTGTTTAGGCAACGTCACTGTGCATAGACAGCGGAGGGCCTTTCACAGCCGGGGTCCATGGACATGGTGTCTTTAGAAGGAAGGACCATACCCTGGAGAATGACAGAGAGCACTGAACTTGTCGAGGCCATTTAAGAATCTGGCGATTTGGCCATTGGCCAAGTGCAAGGTAGCTTAGACCATGAGTTTGCACCATAAACCATGGGACTTGACTCACACAGATGTGTTCCTTCTGTATGGGCTGGAGACGTAGCCACTGTGTGAGACATGTTCTTTATACCCAGAGACTAAGATGCAGACAGAGAAAATACAGCAGCATCCTCCAAACTCTCAGGGTTCATGTTTCCAGTACTCCAACCTTCTGCCCTGATCCCATTTCTTCATGTGCTTTTGGAATACAATCCCAAAACATCGAAGTAACTTGATTATTAATACTGTGCCACAAGAAACACCATGGGGTGTGTGGCCCATTGTTAATCTCCGAGAGCAGAAGTACCACTAGATAGATAATGTTTTCATTTTTAAAACTTAGCAAACTCCCTTGTTAAGAGACGTGACACCCATTGACATTGTATGTTATTATTTAATCATTTTAGAACATAGCTGTAGTCTTTTATGAACATGAGCTTGTTTGTACTCCAAATAAATTTTATAAAGTGCATTATTACAGTAAAGATGGAATTGCCTGCATTTCACTTTCTTACTCCTTAATTTATTGCTATCCCATGAAAAGTCCCAACAATGGGATAAAGGAGCGTTTTGACCTGTTCCCAAGTCAACCATGCACTGTCAGGCCCTAGACTCTGCCCTCTTTATCCCATGAGCTCTCTGTGCTTCAGTTCTGTGTGCTTCACAAATGATGTCTACCCTTCAGTAGCTGTCAGCAGCAGGGCAGGGGCAACATCAGAACACTCTAAGAAAATGTTGGCCCACTGAAAAGAGAATTTGCTCTTCTGGCTGGTAAAATTGTCAGAATATATCGAGTATGGAACACTATACTGATGGTTTCCATTGAGGAAGCTGTGCTGGCTAGTTTTACGTCAGCTTGAGGGGAGGGACCCTCAATTAAGAAAATTTCTTAAGATTAAGAATCTTAATTCATTAATTAATCTAATTTCATAAGATTAAGATGTAGTCAAGCCTGTATGGCATTTCTTAATTAGTGATCGATGAGGGAGGGCCCAAGCCATTGTGGCTGATGCCACACCTGGGCTGGTGGTCCTGGGTTCTATAAGAAAGTTACTGAGCAAGCCTTTCGGAGCAAGCCAGCCAGTAGGCAGCACCCTCCATGGCTTCTGCATCAGCTCCTGTCTCTAGGTTCCTGCCCTGCTTGAGTTCCTCTCTTGAGTTTCTTTAATGAGGAGCAGAGCTGTGGAAGAATAAGCCAAGTAAACCCTTTCCTCTCCAACTTGCATTTGGTCAGTGGAGTCTCTAAGACAGGAGCAGTAAGGCACACAATGAAAAAGCAGCACACAGTTCTCCATGGTCGTTTTCACAGCTTTTATTTCTCCATGCCTTCTGCTAGCCAGGTATACATCTTAGCTTTCATTCAATTTAAGTCCCAGCAGTCCCTGTGAGCAAGTGCTACCATTGCCCTATTTTACAATGGGGAAGCTGAAGCATGGAGTGATTAGTGAGCTCACTTGTGCTGAGGAACAGAGGAGCCCAGAGCCGTACACTTCCTACCTTGTATGCAGATTACATTTCTGAGGACCTGTTGCTCCCATCAGCAACTTGCCAGACACAGCCACAGGAGCTAGCATGCTCTTTGTAATTGGCTACACGTTCTCCATCAAGCTTTAACACTGGCTCCACCATCTGTCCCCCGCACCAGAGGGACCCATCAAGTTAAAGAGTTTGATCCTTTTAGAGCTTGGAGAGGAGTACACAGGTAATCCACTTGGTCTCACAAGATACAAGCACCACATCATCTGAAAGTGCCAAACCCTATCTTGTTGCTAGAAAGAAAGAAAGATGTAATGTTAATCGGTAGAGTTGTGAAAATATTCTCAACAACAGGGTCTTCTCAGAGCTGGCGTCTGGCCGCGCCCATCCTCACCTGCTGGTGTTGCATGGAGCATTCCCAAGAGCACAAAGGGTGGCACTCAGAGACCCAGAGATTCCTAGTGTGTCCGTGGGTCTAATAGCACTAAAGAAAGTGCTTGGGAGGAAGGGATGGGGACCTGATGATCGTCTGTCCCCATGACATGGCTCAGGTTTCTCCAGAAATACTTCTAGTGCCAAGACTTGTGCTTCCTTCCCTCTTGTGTAGCTAATTGACTGTGTCAACTCAACCAGATTTTCCTGCTTTTAGTAATTTCCTTCCTCTGTGGCACATACAGTATGAAAACCCATACTTTTCCTCCAGGCCAAGGTCATGAGCACTGTCAGCCTGCATGATGCTTTCCTCTTTAGGTGTTGGTTTGACCACCTTGTCTTCTGGGTGAAGAGATTTTCTCAGGGATCTCTCCTTGTGCCCATCTGACCACCATGACCTTCACACAGATGGTCTTCTGTCTGCTGTGCTATTTCTGTGTGTGGCTCTTAAGACTTCAGTGGTGTCCTCCCAGTCTCACCATAAACCTCAAGGTGAACACATGACCTGTAACTCCAGTCCCTGTGCAACTCCTGATTCTGACAGTCAGTGTCCTTTTGTCTGTCCCAAATGTTGAAGTGTCATTATGTATTCCACCCTATCCCCAGCTCTCTATGTCTAGTTAATCACATAACCCTGTTCGACATTTCTCTACTTGTCCCATAGATTGGTGATAAGTAGGTATGTAGGTAGGCAGATAGATAGATAGATAGATAGATAGATAGATAGATAGATAGATAGATAGATAGAAGATAGGTAGATAGACAGATATGCATATAGATAGGCAGACAGATAATACATACATACACACACATACACACACACCTACACACACATACACACACCTACACACACATATACACACACACCTACACACACCTACACACACCTACAAACACATACACACGCACACACACACATACACACACACACACATACACACACACACACACACACACACACCTACACACACACACACACACACACACACACACACGCGCGCGCGCGCGCGCACACACCCCGGTGATAGATAGGTAGATGGATCCTTCCTCCGTCATTTCTTTCTTGTCTTGTGTCAGAGATCATGACTGTGAGTCACGCCCCTGTGGCTTCACATTTGAGCTTCTACTGTGGGTAATGTGCTGATTCCTCAGTCTCAGACAGTCACCCCTGACCTCTGATCTTTCTACATTCACCACTGGGTCATTATTACTCATACACATATTGCATCATCTCTAGCCTTCTCTAAAATGTCTAGCCCAGTGTCTACCTGACACAGGGGCCCTCCTGCCTCTTCAGAACTACCTGACCAGTCACCCCAACCCACGTCACGTTAGCGCAAACCAGACACTGCCTTCCAAATAAGCTGTGGCTGTCTTGCACCTGGCCTTCCTCAGGGGTGCTTTCCCTGAACTCTGACCATCTCTCATTTTCAAGCCTTGTCACAGCCATCCACCTGATGACAATTCTCCCATATTTACTCCACCCTACAGCTACTCCTCCTTTCTCTTGATCAGGCCTCTACATCCTTGGTGCTCACTCCACTTGGGCATCTAACCATTTGCAACATTGTCTTCTGTGATTGCTTTATTTTTAATTTTTGCTTTAGCTTCCTGACTAAGAAATAGAAAAAATCCCGAGAAAAATAGCATAAATGAATTATAACAACTTCTGTGGGATGCAAGCACGGTATGCAGGGTGGAAGAGACAGAGCATCAATGCCCACCCCACGTGGTTGGTCCTTCTTGATGTCGCCTTGATTGGGTGTATGAGATCAAGTACTGCATTCAAGGACAGTTGTTATTAAACACTGACATGTTCTACAATTAATACCAGTGACAGGAGCCACAAAGAGCGTCCTCCTTCCAGCTCCTGAAATCCTGCTGCGATGTTCCAAGGCCTCGCACACATTTCCTGCGTTGTTCTATGAACATGTGCTACCCCAGGTGCAGCCTCCTTCCCCACACCTCTTCAAAGTGTGTTTATCTCAGCATTGTTCAGGATTGTGATACAGGGAAGATAAGCTCTAACACTGTATTTTTATACATAGTTTCCATCTTTGTATTTCTCTTTGGCTAAGGGGAATGTTACTTTTAAGTTTTAAAATTTTTTCTTACTTCAACTGTCTGGCAAGTGATGGAGACAGGGGCTGTGCAAAGAAACAGAACATGGGGCTCTTTCTTATTTATTACACATGAAAGTATTATTAATTGACTGCTACAGTTACGGACATAAAATTTCTCGATAACAAAGGTTAAGTGTGAATAAATTCGAGATCTGCTTACAACTGACCTTTAACTGTCTTGGTAGCATTTTTGACAGAAACTTAAAATAAGGTTATTGTACAAAGTAATTTGATTTTCTACTCCACGTCCAGATTTGTGGCTCCATAATTAATATCCTCTACCTAGACAGAGTCATCATATTTATATAAAGTAGCGGCCATTCAGACAATGAGGAATTGCCACCGAATATAGTTTTTTGTAAGCTTTCTCCTATGAGCCTGACCAATGCATCCATTGATCCCCTAAAATTTTCTGCCTTGCAACTATACTTACCAATAATTAGTTAATTTTCCCCATAAAGCCTTATATATCGAGTGTTACTTTTATTTCTTAGTGGACCCATTTTATTTGATTGTGAACTTCTGAGAAAGCATTTTCTCAATATGGGAATATCCACCTATGGGAATGAATTCTGTTCTCTTCGGTCCATCGATCCTCAGTCAGCCAAAACTCTGAGTTCCTTTATGGGTAGAAAAAAGTCCACGAATATGCTTCCTACACGGCCACTCAGGCTCACTCTGGAGATTTCCATTCTCTCTTGCACACTTCCAGGATCGTTTTTTTTCCTTGGCTCTTCCCCCCCCCCCCCCCGGAGCTGGGGACCGAACCCAGGGCCTTGCGCTTCCTAGGTAAGCGCTCTACCACTGAGCTAAATCCCCAGCCCTTTTCCTTGGCTCTTATGTTAGAGGAACTTCCCCAACAACCCTGAGTAACGTAATGGCAGCTGTCTCCAAAGCTTCGTCACAGAGTGTCATGCCCGCTGGTATATTGTCCCTCAGACTTAGTCTAAAAATGTAATTCTGAAATGTCCGAGCACTTCGCCCGGCAGGCCCTGGCTTTGAGCAGACTCTTGGAATCTTGATTCCGTGAGGTTCAGTTGTCCTCAAGTGGCTGGAGCCTTGAGCTTGGACTCAGACAGTGCATTCTGTTGCTGTCTTTATTCTCCTTTTCTTACAAAACATCTCTGCAAGGGACATTATTCTTTTCTTTGGCGGTTACATAATTTATTATGATTCGTTGTCTAAACTTTTTCTGTAGTGATTTTCTTGTTGATTTATGAGTAATTCAAATGAATTTCTAAATTTCTAAATCTGTAAGGATTAGAAGTTTGGCTTTTGCCTTAGTGGTATTTTTGTTTAATTTTCTTTAAAATAAATATGACAACCAGGGTAGATATGTTAGGGTCCCTTGAGACTCCTTTTATGGCTTATTACATATTTAGCTTTCAAAAATATTTGGAACAGTTTTCAAAGAATGCATTTGATGTTGTTGTCAAATTAAAGTTCTATGTGGGTCCACAAAGTGGAACTTACATCTCAAATGTATTTTGAAGTTTTATATTTTTGAAAGGTTAAGAAGAACACTATGATCACAATAAGTGTGTGAATATAGCTAGCCAACAAGATATTAACAGCTGTTGTGCAGGTGTCATAATTAAATAAAACCCTTGTAAATACATGAATAGTAGCCAGGCTTAAGAGAGAGAAGAAAACCAGTAAGAACTTTTCTGTAAAGGTAGAACTTCTCTAAGTGGGTTAGACAGCTGGGTACTAGCTGAAAAACGAACCTTGTACTACACTTAGAAATGCCACAAATACATTAATGATTCAAATGGAAAGAAAACATGCATGTTTTCTAATTGACTGTATACTCTACGGCATGAAATTGAAGAAAAAACTTTCTAATAATAATTCACACGTCAGAACCCATAGACAACTGACATTTTCAGTGGTGCAATAATGACTGCATTAGCTAAAGAAAAACGAGATGTTCCTCCCACATACAAATGACTGTGCCCCACCCCAAATAAAAGACCCGAGCAAGAAAAGCCATGATTCATAGTGAAAAATTGCATAGCATAGGAAAATATAATTCACAGGAGAGAGTGTATAAATGGCTTTCAAAACTGCCTTTGAAAGCTGGTTTTGTGCACAGAAAGAGAAATGGAAGTTAAAGCCACACTGAAATACCATTCTACCTCTAATATTGTTAAGCATCAACCTCAGGTAGCATTCTTTCTGGATAAACAATAGAAACACAGGTACCGGTTTGTTGCTTATGGGGCTATAATTTGATACCCTCTCTGTGATGCCTTCCCTGGCAAAATCTGGCAAAATGGTGTATTGTGCATATGTGTATGTGTGTTTGCGTGAGTGTGTATATGGTGTATGTGTGTGTGTGTGTGTGTGTGCCATTTTTGACAGCATATATACATTGTCAAATATATAGGCTGTCATATATATGTATATGTGTGTATGTGTGTGTATGTATGTGTGTATGTATGTGTGTGTATGTGTGTATGTGTATGTGTGTGTGTGTATGTACCTCTTGTCTCCTACCCTTCATCTTGAGTGTGTCCATGATAAACTAAGGTAGATCAAGGATGTAGTTTCCTCTGGTGATAGCCTGTTTTCCGAGAGCAGGCTTGACCCATTAGGCTTACATTGCTTATATATTTAGCTTCCTCTTACATGTCCTCATCACCGGTCTGTCCCTGGGTAGGACTGTTTAACGAGCCTTCTGTTGGGTTTCTAGAACTTGATCCCTTCCCTTTTCTCTTCCCTGTTCTCATGGAAGCTGATTTTGTTTCTATTTTTCAGGAGATCTTTGCAGTTTAATATGATCACTGGCTGCAAAGGTCCTTGCTTCCAGGACTGGCTGTGACTTGGTTTCCCTCGAGTTCCCACTGTTGCTGCCCCACATCAGGGCTCCACTTTATACATGATTTCTGAAAGCTGTATAGCCCGTGGTTATTCTCTCTTGCCAACTTCTCAAAAGTGTATTTAATACATCATCATTGTCCTATATTTGGTCAACCTTTAAAAACATATCCTTTGATGGGCCACAGGTTAGAGAAATGGCCCCTCAGTGCTGGTTAAGGTCACTGAATTCCTCCTTAGTTTGTGGTAAATCTACCATGTGGTGGTACTATGGCAGGAGGGCTTTTGTTCTCCCAGAATGTCCAAGGATTTTACCAGTTCTTGGCTTCGCTTCTGTAATGAGATGGGTGACTTGAGTTTAATTTTCATCTTTTGAATATAGTCTGCCAGTTGTCTCTAGTTGCTTTCAAATCTCTGAAATTTTTAGGGTTTTTCTTTATCTGCATCCTTCATCTGAACGCATGAATTTTTCTTTAACTACGAAAGCTTCTCGGCCATTATTTCTTCAGAAGTGGCTTTTCCTACCATCTTCCTGCTGCCGTGCAGCTCCCAGTAGTTGGGAAAGTCTGTCCCAGCTGAGGGACTCTTTGCCCGCCCCCTCCCAGTGTGTCGTTTCCCCTGTGCCTCAGTTACTGCTACAGTAACGTGATCCAGATTCCTGTCCTCCCCACACCTGTGGCCACTGTACGGTGGAATCTGGCTTCTGCAATTTTAAGTGAAGGATACTATTATTTCTTCTCAGCAAATGTCACTTGCTTCTCTTGTATTTTAACTTACCCCTGTGTGTAATACATAGGTGTATTTGGTCTGTGTGCATGCGGGTATTCAGGTGAGTGAATACCTGTGCCAGGGGACGTGGGACATGTGCAGAGCTCAGAGAACCATCTCAAGTGCCACAACTGGCCTTTCACCTTATTTGAGGTGGGGTGTCTTGTAGTTCACCCCTGCCTAGGCCAGCGGAGTAAGCTGGTTTGCGAGCCTTCAGGGATTCTCCTGTTTCCATCCTCCAGATCCCTGTATGGGTGATGGGATTATAGCTGCAATGTACTGTATGTTTTTACATGGGTTCTTGGCATCTGAATTCAGGTCTTCATACGTATGTTGCTAGCACTTTATCCACTGAGCCATCTCTCTAGCCTCATTACTTTTTAAAAGCATTTTAGAAGCCTCCCTTTTCAAATCTCACCCTCTTATTTTGAGCTGCCAGCCCCCGAGCTTACTCCCCATGCCCAAAAGTCTGGTGAGTAGTTGGGTTCAGTCTTTCATTAGTGATTGGTAGAAGTTTAACAGTGGGCACATGTGACCACGGGAGCTGCTCTCTCCGCGTGGCTGCTTCTTGCCCCCCACATTATGTAAGTGCTAATGTCCTTTCATTTGTCTTGTATCTGGGCCCTATGAATGTCATTGCCATTATCTGAGACTTGACCTTTACACCCTGTGGCTTTCATTTCTCAGAGACTTTCTCCGAGGAGAGTTTCTCATCAAGTTATCTGTTTCTACGGATGAAGGAAAGACACCTTCTTGTCCCCATGCCACAAGGGAAGCAACCTTCAAATTCCCTCATTGCATGAGCATTCTTGTTCAATTCCCTTCTCTCCCCACATTCTCCGGGCTCAGCACTCCCGTTTCAGCCCGAGTCTGCTCCCTCCTGAGGTTACCTGTCACCACCCAGAGCCCTCCACTTTCCTCGGTGATGGGATGTCCTCCCCATCTCCAGGGTCTGAGCATTTCCAGCTCGGTTCCTAGTCTGTGTTATTAGCACATTCTGTTTCGTGTTTTAGAGTCCTTGGCAGTTTATGGTTCCATCTCAGTCCTGGCTGCCGTCTTCCTGCCGCCAGCTCCTTTTCTATGCCAGAGAGTACTTTTCATGTTAAAAACTTTCTAGCATCAAAAGGTATACACACAACATTACATGTTTTGTTATATATTTAATGTAGCTAAAACAAAGAATGGCTGAAATGGTTTTTAAATTAATCACTAGGACTGTATCTATGTACATTTGAAGATAGAACCCATATATGTGGACTGCTTTATACATCTCCTCTACAGACAGTGCCTAACACTTGTAGAGTTTGTAAGGCTTCCTGAAACAGGTCAGTGGCTGCCTCTGGGTGTTTTAGAAATGTCATAGTAAGTACATATGAGTCCATAATGCATTTGTAGCTAATTATGCCTTTACACCTCAGTTTATAATTGTAAGCAGTGTCTTCAGGAATTATTGCATGGATTGCGATAGCAGATATTTTCTGTATTTCATTGACTGGTTGATGCAACAACGCAGAAAATGCGATGGTCTTTGGCTGGAATGTTCCAGAAGTTGCTAACCATACTGTGCTTTTTACCATTCAGCATGGCATTGTTGCCTGGCACATTTGTTATGGGGATAAAACACTGTATTTGCTAAGCTAAGGGAGGTAGAGCTGTAAGCACTGTGATCCTTACAAAGTCTCCACAAATTCAAAAGCAGAGTCCGTGTGTAAGAACACTTCCCTCTCCAGGGTTAGCATCTGAAGGGCTGCCAACCAGTGTGGCACCTATATCCAACACAGCCCATGTTTATGTCTACGTTCAAAGAATTTTTTCTGCTTCTGGATTTCATAGGCTTTAATTAAAAGATTATTAAATTTTAGACCACCAGATTCTCGAAGAATGCACATTATATTAAGCATTAAAAGAGTCACTTTATAATCAAAAACCCACAAAGCTGGAACAATGAAGAACCATTTTTTTTTTTCGGGGCTGGGGACCAAACCCAGGGCCTTGCGCTTCCTAGGCAAGCGCTCTACCACTGAGCTAAATCCCCAACCCCATGAAGAACCATTTTTAAAACTAAATGAACCAACAAGAGTAGAAATTTAGACGTGCTCTACAGCACAGCACTGTGCTAGGAGACTGTATCCTATAAACAAGGGCCCTCCTCATCCACTTCTTTAAAGACTAAGGCCAAGCATAAATACTCTCAACATCTAGATTTTTACCATGCAGACCTGGTCACTGCCAACATGGACATATTGTAGGGTGGTTGCACCTGAAGGTTCTATGGAAAAGAGTGACTTCCATCTGTAGAGTTTCAAGCACACAGGCCAATCAGAGCTCAACATGAGTTCTAGTGAATTGCAGGTTAAGTATTAAGTAGTACATTTTGGTTGTCTATTAAGGTACAAAAATATTGTCATGAAATATTCAAGTTCCTGAGATATGAATAAACATTGCAACCACACAGATAGAACAAAAGCATTTTATTATAGGAATAGAGTTGTAGAATGTGTAAACATACAGGGATGCATACACTCTGCCTCAGGGTCAACATAACACTCTAGAGCCTCCAGGGCCCCAGCCTTGGGTGAACACTGGTCCTCATCCCTCATCACTGTTTCTCGGCTGAGTGGGCATCTGAGGCCCTTACACAAAGGACCAGAGGTCAGAGTTAAAATGCGGGACCCAGCAAGATGGCTCAACAAGTTAAGGTGCTCAGGAACCTGCGTTTAATTCCTGGGACCAACATGATGGATGGTGAGAACTGATCCCTGAAAGATGTCTTTTGACCTCCACCAGCACACCAAGGCATGCCCACACATAAATGCATAATAAACAAATGATGAGAGAGAGAGAGAGAGAGAGAGAGAGAGAGAGAGAGAGAGAGAGAGAGAGAGAGATTGAGATTTAAAGCCTGCCATGTGGAGCATGCCTCCTTGGCAGTGACAAACTTGCTGAAGGACAGAGCTCAGGAGTTGTAATGGCTGATAATAGGTTTAGGGAAAATCACAGAGGGTATAGAGGGTGTAGATGGTGACAGAGAAACCTTGCTGAGCTGATGGCTAGGCTAGAGGACACGGTGTCACAGAGCTGTGGGTGTAAGAGAAGTGTCCAATGAAAGGAATTGCCCCCACTCCGCTCCCATCCAGGATGCGTAGGTGCTGAACCCAATGCACCTGGAGTTAGAGCTGGGCCTAGATGGGGATGAGAGAAGTCAAGTGAGTCCAGAAGCACTGGTGTCTGTCTGAGAAAGGCAGAGGCATGGAGTCCACTTTCTACACGCACAGAACGGCCCTATGAGGGAAGGTGGGGTACACTCTCCTGCATATGAGAGGGCCCTCAATAGCACCTGACCTTGCATTTCCCGATGCTGCATTTCCAGCATCCATAATTGTGGGAAATCAGTGTCTAAGGGGTGTGTGTGTGTGTGTGTGTGTGTGTGTGTGTGTGTGTGTGTGTGTGTTATGTACAAATAAGCATGAGTATGCAAGTCAGAGGTTAATATTGTTTTTTGAGACAGAGACTCTCACTAAACCTGTAGTTCCTGATTCATCTAATGTCAACAAGCCCTGGAAATCCCCTTGTCTATGTCCTTTTAGGGCTGAGATTATAGTTGCACACCACCACATCTGGGTTTGCACACCACTACATCTGGCCTTGCACACCACCACATCTGGCCTTGCACACCACCACATCTGGGTTTGCACACCACCACATCTGGCTTTGCACACCACAATATCTGGTTTTGCACACCATTACACTTGGCTTTGTGCACAACCACACCTGGCTTTTCATGGAGGTTGGAGGACTTCATTATGCTTGCCAGGTGCTGTTTCCACAGCCCTAAGTGCCTGTTTTGAGTACCCAGTCACTAGTATTTTGTTCCTGCAACCTGACCTTTAGTAGTGTGCATTTAAGGAAAATGTCCACGTGGGAAGGGGTGGGGGCAGGTGAGTCTCCAGAGCACTGCCCATGCTGGAGAGAGAAGTGTGATGTGAACATAACCAAAGCACAGGTCAGAGAGACCCTGTGGGACTTTGATCAGGAGAGTGGAAGTCTGGCCCCCAAAGGAATGGGAGGGACTCAGCATTTGGGGTGTGGTGGAGGAGGCCCAGGGAAGGGATAAGTTCATGGGGCTACCTGTATTGTACTAATGTGATCAGAGACGGATAAGAGGATTAGATAAAAGGTATCACTGGTGGCCGTGATCAAAGAAATCAGGGAATCAATGGGAAAGTGAGTAAAGAGAGAGAAAGCGAAAGTAGAGAGCTATGGGAGTCACTCTAGAGGATTCTTTTGAAATATTTTACTGTGGAAATGGTCCTATTGCTCCTAGGAAAATGTAAGGGAAAGGGGAATGGAAGAGAGAAGCACAGGAGGGAGGGAGGGAGGGAGGGAGGGAGGGAAGAAAAGGAAGACAAACAGAAAAGTCAAAAGTCAGATAAAACATTATTAAAACCCAGGTGCACGAGGCTCTCTGCTCTAAGTGAACCTCAGTAGGACTTCCCAAGGCCTAGGCAAGTTTGACCACAGAAAACAGTATTACCCTCCTAACGTGGGCCCCTAGAAGACATACAAGCAGAAAGTTGCATACAGGTGATGTCACCTTGTATTTAGTGGACAGCCCTGACAACGATACTCTAGGAGTGGGGTGGGCAGAGAGTCACTCAGCTAGGAAGTCTGTGTTGTCAACAGGCAATGGCGAGTTCTCACAGAAGCAGACATGCACTGATGGCCGATGTGCTGGGTAACAAACAGGCCATGGAGAGACCTAATCACAGATGTCAGTAACAAAGCATGGCTGTGGTCAGTGACAGGGATGACCCCCATCTTTGTCAATCTCATCGCCCAGGCTTTCATCAAATTAATTTCCCTGTCTTCAGTTGCTCCCTCATTTTTCTATCTTTATGAATTTTCTTCACACAGCTTTTGAAAACAGAGTCATGCAGGTAATCAACCCCGGTCAGTCAGAGAAGCATTGTAACATGGAGGAGGAAAGCAAGTCCTGCCGGAAGTCTCAAAACATAAGTCAGAGAGAGGAAGGGGGGTGGGCAGTACAGGACACTTTAAGCGAGTCCGTCATAGCGATGTTAATAATAGACTTCATCCAACTGCACTGGTAATGATAAAGAATAGGAAGACGGGGACAAGGGACAATCTCCAGGTAATAGCGGTGCAGACCCTCAGTGTGCTCAACAAGAGAGCCTGAGGGCAGTGCAGCATGTCACATCCAGGGGGCTCGGGCTTGAGTCCCAGCTTTAGCCCCATTTACGAGCTTCAGATGACCTTAGGGGAGTGGTTTAAACACCCTGTGCGTCAGGTTTCCCGTATTGACAATTAGGACGCTATTAAACCTGATAGTGCTGTTGTGCTAAACACACCAGGGCAGTGTTGATAGGGCCTGGAATCATGAACCCTGCCATCACTCGGAGTCATAGTATAGCTGCCTCGAATCATGGGAAGCAAAAACAGGATCCCAAGGAAACGTGGCATGTCAGTGATCTTGTTAGAGTTTCAACTTCCTCATCTCCTTCTTTTATCTAAAAATGCCTGGAAAAGGATGGATGCATTAAAGTATTTAAACAACAAGTTCTGTCTTCAAAGTCACTGAAAAAATGCTCAGCATAAATAAAACACAATCTACCAAATAAAACTGTGAAATAGAAAAAATGTGAGAAATAAAACCAGTAACCGTGAAAATGATAGATGTTAGATCAGGGTAGCCGTACCTATAAATGGCTTAAGTTACCATATGAAAATACAGTTTGAGATCATATTTAAATTCAAAATCTGATAATTATATAGGGCACATGTAAAAGTACGATGTGCAAAAGAGAAAAACAAAGTGTAAGTTTCAGTAACAAAGAATAGCTATGGTCAGTGACATGAAATTCTTATATTTTTATGTATGCTTAAAATATAAGTAAAACTATTATAGGAGGCACTGACTCTGGATCAGGTAACAAAGTAAATTTATAAATAACATTGTACCATTTGTATCCAAGTGATACAGCTGTAATTTCCCCACAGTTTGCATGATATCACTCCAGAAACACCTTTGACTGTGCAGAGATCCTTGAGAACATTAGTACTCAGCAGCCATCCCATAATACGTTTCCCAAAGTCAAGCAAGTTTTGTAAATTGACAAGGAATGTAAAGTACATCCGAGATTTGTATCTACCTGCACTTGTGATTGGCATGGGGATCCGTAGACATAGAATCTCCCAGATTCACAGTAAACCCTGAAGAAAACTCTCTGTTAGCTCCTAGTTGCCCACACCCTGGAGGTAACAGACATGTGCTACAGCAGACTCCAGAAAGCTGAGAGAGAGAAAGCAGCATATTAACAAGACAGGCATTTCTCAAGGGTCACTTAATTAGATGATCATGGGAAACTGGGGACTTTGATAAAGGATTGGAAACAAAGAACCTGTACCGGGACAGCCACCGAGGTCCTGCAGAGTGGATGAGTTTGTCTGGGCTGAGTCGCTCTCACACCGACATCACCTTGCTAGTGATGAGTCAGGCTGGCTTTTCTACACTGTGGAGACCTAGGCAGAAACCCCCCTCTTCCATGTGCGTGATCCCCCCACCTCAGTTCTCTGCCCTAGAATTTAGTCTTCATCTCCTGTACCCAAGGTGATACTGGGGATGAGGGATGCAGCAGTGGGGACAGACAAATCTCTCTCCGCTCCTCCAGAAGCAGCCAAGGGGAGATTGGCTTGTGTGCTGAAAGATCCATTAATGATCGGGGTTTTCTTAGTGGCACCAGCATTCCAGGAAACATGTGACTGTGATTGCCTTTTGGCCAGCTACATTATAATAAGTTCATATATATCCCTTACTAGGTTCTTGTTAGAAATATGCCTACCAGTGTCAACTGCTTCAGACTTTGTTTAATTTTGTTCTTACCCATGTGTTTTCAATGTCCCCATATTGAATCCTGATCTGAGCATTCAAGAACAAAACTGGTCCAAATGGTAAGCAAACAAACAAAATATCCTAACAAAATCATCGCTTTACTAATATGGCCCCCAGTGTAGGTGAGATGTGACCTCATTCATTGCTCAGAGATCAAAGTCACCTTCAGGTGACTGGGTGCAAGGGTCAGTCACACCTCCCTGAAGGTCTGAGGCAGCTTCCTCCCCACAACAGGGGCCAGCACTGCACAACCGCCCTGCTCAGCCTGTAGCCTGCACATGGCTGTCTTCATATGCTGTTTCTCCTCTCTCCTTCCAGGTAGAGATTGAGAAGCTGGACTACCATCATTACCTGCCTCTGTTTTTTGATGGTCTTTGTGAGATGACGTTTCCCTATGAGTTTTTTGCTCGGCAAGGAATCCACGACATGCTGGAACATGGAGGGAACAAGATTCTACCTGTCATTCCGCAGCTCATTATCCCGATAAAAAGTAAGTGAACACATAAAAAAGCGCCTGTCTGTGTCTCCCAGCGCCACGTTTGACAACTTGCTAATTAAGCAGTAAAACACAACAGACCGAGATGATCCCAAGGCTTTGTGGGGATTTTTTATAAATTGACTTTTGAGGCCAAACAACTGAAATCTCCGAAAATCTTTCTCATCACTAATACCATACCATGACTCAAACACAAACAAACCAAACCAGTGAGAGTCACACTAATTTGAGATACAACATGGTCCTGACAGGGGGTGCAGACTCTAACTTGTCCACTCAGAGGAAAAGTATGTGACCTTCTATATGTTCTGCAGCCAAACCCCAGCTAAATAGCACCTCTAAATAGCACCTTAAATTTTTAAGTCAAGTAGAAATACAGTTCTTCAGAATATCTGTGAGATAATAAGTCATAACTTGTAGGGGAGTGGAGGGGGATCTGGAACACAGAAAATAGTTTCTCAGCACAGGGAATCTTTAAGCTACAGTGGGTTCCTGTGGTAACTCTAGGAGACAAGGACTGGTAGTGTTTCTGGTTACAGGATGAGGGCAAGCTTCCACTCTACAGTTTGCTCAAGCATGACTGCTTCCAGCTTGCCTAAGAGCAACCTCTTCTGTAGTTTTCCAAAGTTGTCCTGTGAGCTCTCCAGGCTCCAAACTAGGTTGTTGTTGTTTTTTGTTTGTTGTTGTTTTCTTTATTGTTGTTGTTGTTTGTTGGTTTGCATCTGATCTTACCTCCTGTGAAGAAAGTTAACAGAATCACCACAGGCCAACCTGGTGTTCACCATCAAGACTTGAGAAGAATCGGTCCTGTCTTCTCACCAGTCACCACCATTCCCAGCGTGGCTTGCTCTGGCTTTTACTGTCACCTCTTATTAAAATCAGGAGGTCAGAGCCTCTGGAAAAGCCACAAGTGATGAAGTTCTGCCATTTCCATACTATGAACTACCCCATACATTCCTACCTGCCAACTTTGGACCCAGCCACCCCATGGCTTGCACAGCATAACTGGTACCGTGCCTCTCCTCTCTCCCTCATGTGCTGTGTCATCTCCTATCCCTGCCAACTGTTTTCCAAAGACCGAAAGGCCCCTTCTGGAGCTTCTCGAGTTTCAGGGCCCACCTTAGTTGTCTTGGGTATATTCTGAGAAAATACTGTGAACAAAACAAGGACAAATGAGTTTGGCATCGAGTCACTGCCCAGAGCCTGCATCACATGGTTTTGCTTATGGTCATCTTTCACTGATTTGAAGTAAGTCTTGTTAAGATTTGAAACTTCAGCATCCATCTCCCATCACTCTTTACACAGAGTCAGCTCTGGAACTTTCTTTCTAGCTTTGAACTCTTGGAGAGTTCACACTTCTACCAAAGAAGGGTCAAAGTGACCCAATATGACAAGGGAAAGTCCTTCAGATAGGCCCTGAGTAGCCAGCAGCCCTTCTCTCATCCATCAGCCGCCTGAAAGAGTCTTTACAAGGCCTTCAGGAACGAGACAAGGTTGAACTCACTCAACCCTTTTCTGCTTGTGATTTGCTCTCTCCACTAGGCCACTTGATTTAACGATGTTCACTTCTAGTTGGAATAATCCATTTCTTAAAGGATGATAGCAAGTTTCACAAATAAACAAGAATGGGCACCAACTTCCCTTTCCTCCTACACCCATGGAAAGAACAATGAAGTCCAGATCAAGTGTCCTACTCCTTAAAATACTGCATGCTAGGATGGACACCTCCTTGGGAGCCTTCCAAATTCCCTTGATGACGATACTGCAGAGCAGAGAGACAGTTCCTATGTAATATTCTGATTATTTTTTACAATGAAAGCAGACCATACAAGAAAGTGGCAACCCTAGGTGAAGGGACTGTCGATCTGCTCAGTCTTTGTTTGAAGACACGTAAATAAACTGAAGGAGTAGAGCATTATGAAGACAGAATTGATGGTGCCATTATTATTTGCTGATGAGCAGAAACATTACTAAGAACTCAGTCAATGCGACTTGCCAGGGAAAAACTGACCGAATGGGATTATCAATAGTACAAGGTCCAGTAGCCAAGACAATCTGTTCTTGGTGCCAACCATTGCATGGCAGTCCAAGATGATGTCACCAAATATCCATTGTCATCCTGTCACTGGAAGCCAAACATTTCTCTGGGAAAAACGCTGTTTCTCTATGCAGCATCATGCAAGTTTCAGTCCTCAATGAGAAATGCCTTGTGAGTAAAATGCCTCTTTCAGGTAGAATTCTGGAATGAGGCTAATCGATCTAGAAACAGGCTAATGTACATAATTGGCATAACATGGAACAGCTGTGTGTACCTTGTTTTTAAGCCACACTATTAGTATAATTGTTATTTTTATCCAGGGGCAGAAATTAACCTTGCCATCACCAGCTAACAGTGCTAATTACTACCTAAGAAGGCAGAGCAAAATGGGTTAACTCGCTGAGAGGAAGTGACGTAGAACTGTGCCTCAAGTTCACAACAGAAGAGCAGGCTGCAAAGTGAAAGGGAGGCTAGTGGATGGGGAACCATCCTGAGCACCGGGTGCTCCCAGGTATGAACACATCAAGGATGCCAAGACCCGTGTGATTCCCAAAGGAGGACCTCAAAGTTTGTAAACCTCAGGACCCAGAGTCACCCCTCCTAAGAGTTAAGTGAAGTATTTAGCAGGAAAGAGTTTCACAACTACACAAAATGGCATGATAATTTTGTGATGGTTCAAAATCCAGGAAAGCTGGAGTCTAAGCTTTCCAAGTCAACATATGAGGCAAAGAAGGAACGAGGCGCTGAAGCACGTGATAGAGATGACGAACATGAAATCAGCTACATCAGCTGGGAAAATTAACTCTGCAATCTGCTCACAGAGGACAAAATACAATCCGGACATAAACTCTACTGAACAAAACATTGCCTAAACATGAAGAAAAGATACTTTTAAAGGCACAAGTGCTTAGCTTATTTTCTTTTTAGAAAAGTAAATTTTGGAGCAGGCGAGATGACTCATTGGATAAAATGCTCACCAGGAACATGTGAGGACCTAAGTTAACCCCCTAGATCCCTTGTAAAGTCTCACACAGTGGTGCATGACTGCGGTATCGTGCTCCTGGGCTGGGATGAGAGATGGTGACAGGAGAACCCCTGGAAGCTCAAGAGCCATGGCAAACACATGGGAACAGCAAAACAAAGAGGCTCTGACCCAAACAAGGTCGAAGACAAGGACACCTAAGGTTTCCCTGTGACCTTCTAATGCACTGTATGGAATACACACACCCATGTTCACATAGAGGAATGCACATACACGTGTACACACAAGCACACATCATACACAAACATTTTTAAAGTAAAATTTAATATTAAGAGGATCCAAGTATATAAAGAATATTGGTTTACATTGATGAGCGTAGTCCTCAGTACAAATTTGATCTTCATGACTCTCTGTGTACTGAAAAGTAAAGAGCAACTAGCTACTTAGCCTGATGCCCTCTGTCTCTGGAGGAAGAGTAGACCATAGATCCCTTCCGCCAAAGAGGTAAGATGCTCGTCGGTCCTACAGTATCTGGTCTTTGGCTGTTAGATCTAGAGTCTCTACCAAGCAATAGAGATTGGGAAACCTTGGACAGTGTAGACATGGAGGGACCAGAGATGTCACAGCAAAACCAGCCATGGTAGAAAGGAAGCCTACGTGCCCAGACACGTCCATGAAAGCCCGGCACAGGACAGCAGGTGCTGGCTGAATTGTGAGAAGTCAATGAAGGCTAAGTCTCTACATTCTACTTATAGAATGGAGAGATTCCACTTTATCCATGATGTGAATGATTGCAGAAATATATAGACACTCTGAGTAGCCGTGCATGATCACAACAGATGGTACAGCATGTGATGTGCAGGGGAGGCAATGTCAAAGCTGTGTGCAAGAAGAGAAAGGAACACAAGGCACCTGTTGTGCCCACAGGGAGATTGGAGAAGGGATTCTCACATTACAAGAGAAAAGTTTCTTTCTTAAGGAGCATGCGAGGGAGACTCATTCTGTTAGAAGCTCATGGTCCTGTGTGCTGATAAAAATTTCCCTTTCTTCTATAAGCGTACCTTTGTTCCTTCCTGCTGTACAGTACAGTTATATTAATTTTCATTAAATAAGCAATCCATTTTTAATACTTCATTAATCACTGTCAGTCACTTACTACACTAGTAATATAACTTATTGTGCTAAATAACTTATATTGGCTCTCTTTTTTCCAGCTTGATTCCAGTCTTTCGTAAATCTCCTTATGTATCTTAAGACCTAGTAAGAGAATGCTGTTTTCCAAGTCTTCAGGATATCAGATGACCCACTGGTTTTATTTCTGGAGTCAGTAATACTTTGACCTCCATCCTGTCACCCTGGCTAGGACCATGTGTCCCCTGACCTGCCAAGTGCTCTGGCATCGTATGTGTGAACTTGTTCCTTGATAGTGTGTTTCCTTATCCTTAGACTAGGGCATGCCTTCCAGCAACTTCCTGAAGACTCCAGGAAGAACAAGTATCTTTTAGTTCTTAGAAATCGAGAAATCCATAAAACTAGATTATTAGTTTTGTAGTGTTGAGAATCATTTTTGCTTAGAAGTCTGAGGTCTGATTTCTGTGATTCGCCAAGCTATGTCTTAAAAATGTTATGCCGGCCATTGTGGTGCACATCTTTAATCCCACCACTTAGAATGCAGAGGCAGGCAGATCTTTCTGAATTCCAGGCCAGCCTGGCCTACTTAGATGGATTCCAGGACAGCTGGGGCTACGTAGAGAGACCCTGATTTAAAAAAAATAGTTACAATTTGAATTTCATCTGCCTGTCATTTCTCTACCAATCTCTCAAAATATTTGGATCTTCTTGTTATTTCTGGAGACTAAAAGTTTCATGTTGATGTGTTTTGGTTCTTTTTCCATTAATTTTCCTGGGAAACTGGAGTTGAGAGCCACACATCTCAGTAGTAGACACTTGCCAGGCACTGTTACTTTAATGGCTTCTCTGTTTTCTTTTCCTGCCTCAGAACTCCCAAGCAGTGCCTTGTGTACTACAAGTTGGTATCCCCTAAACTCTGTGCTTTTTGCTTGTTTTTCAGTCTTCTGCCTCATAGTTCTACATCCTAGAAATTTTCCTGGACTTTATCTCCCAAGCTTAAAACATTTTGTATTGGTCAGTCTTAACTCTTGCTTTTCTCTGATATTCTTTTAATTAGTGTCTTGTTCCTTTATGAACATACTGTGTTAGTCTCATGTCTCAATGCATATTTACTTTAGATTTGTTTGTTCTTAAAGGGCATTTTGTAGAGAGGGGGAAGAGTACCTTATGCCCTTTGACAGAAACTGACTTCCTTTGTTAACATTAAGTTAAGCAAGTTAGCAGGTTAGTTACTAGCAGACCAGAATCTAATTCTCAGCTGGGATGTTGGCTGTAACATGCAGCTGTCACCAAAAGCTGTAACCCAAAGCAAGTTACACTTCTCTGTGTGTGACCCAATCCCTCCCCTATAAAATGTTGCCATCAGAATTTCAAGATAGAGGTCAGGGGCTGCTCAAATTTGAGGCTAGCCTATATTACACAGGACCCTGTCTCAAAACAAAAGCAAAATCAGACAAAAATTAAAAATTGTCATTTTTAGAGGCATCCCTGGAAGATGAAAAGAAAATCCGTTCTCATGAAATAAACCTTAAAATACATTTGTTCTACCAAATGTATGGATATGATTAAGATCATTTACATACTATTCTTCTTTAGGTAGGGAGGGATGTGTGCATGCATTGTACATGTCTGTGCATGTGCTCATACGCATGTAGAAGCCTGTGCTCACTCAGGTTTGTGGAGCCCCATAAACCATGTCAGTCAAACCAAGAGCTCCTGAATAAGACCAGTCTAGCCATATGCCATGCTCCAGCTATCCCCTGCCTCTGCCTCCCAAGAGCTACAGGTGCAATGTCACACCCACATGGCTTATGCCGCGAGGGCTTCATTTATGAAGCATCTCCCAGGCCTCCATATTGCTTTCTTCTTCACGAACAGCTAAGAACAGAATTGAGAAAATTATATAAAAGTCTCTCACTGCAGCACCAACATCCCGTACTGCTCTCAGTCTGCAAGCCTTCACTGGGCTTTTCTGGAATTGAATCAGCCAATCCCTCCAGCAGCCCTGGGAGTCCGCCACCTCATTTGCAAGCCCTGGTGAGGAGAGGGCGTGGTCTCCTATTCAGTTATGTAAGATGGGAGGTGGTGCCTGCTGTGTCACACGATTTCCAAAAGCTAGGGTCAGGATGTGGACCACTCCTGGGCCTTGGTGCTGTGTGTATAACTACAGGTCACCCTTGCCACAGCATATGCAAAGCATCCATTCAGCCATATTCTGGGCCCAAGACAAGACTCAGAGAAAGCATCAAAGATGGAAATCATATAAAACACATGGAAGGCTCAAAATTTAAGTTGTGCAAGAAATCAATCTTGAAAATGATAGCTTACAGTTCTACTTTGAAATGAAGACATGTGTTTGTAAATAATCATGAGCCAAGTAAAAAACAATAATTATTTATACATTAGAAAGCATGTTAGCTGCGCAAATAAAGAGAATGTTGCAATAAAATTACAAACATTCACAAGAATATTGCAGAAGTTAGATTCAAATAATAAGCATGACAAGGCATTACTTTAGAAGAAATATTTAGCCTGAAATATAAAGTACATTAAAGAAGATCAAACCAAGTGGCCATCTCAAACATAGAACACCAACAGAAGAATGAATTCTAAGTGATAATATCAAGAAAATTGAAACTGAGCAGATCAAAGCTCGAATGTTGCTCCATATCTTGAAATTATCAGAAAGAGCCCTTTATAGTTTTAAAAACAAAGAATTTGATTATGATAAAGAAAATTTTGCCAGTCGGAATGCAATAGACTTCACAATAGCAATTGGTTCCCTAAGCCCTAGGGGCAGAACACAGTGAGAGACTTAAAGCAGGACGTGTTCCTTCCTCAGAGTTGGGGGTGGGGTGGGGGAGCTGTACTGCATCACTCAGGAACCCAGCCTGATTGACACTGCGGGTCAGAGCAGCAGAGAAAGCAAGGGTCTCTCCCATAGAGAATGCAGCAGTTGGCCCCCTCACCCTGAAAGGACACCTCCCACTGTTAGTCACTGCTCAGCAGCCAGACTCAGTGCAGGGTTTGTCCCACCTCAGGAGGGCCCCAGAGTCCAAACCTACCCTAGAGATTATGCATAGTGTGTTTCAGAGCCTCGTGTCCTTTTATGCTCCATAGAAGACTGTCACTTCCAATCTGGTGGACAGGTAACCCTACGCCGCGGGCGGGCGCCCAGCCTTGCCTCCCTGTGGTGGACACCGTGAAGCGCCTTTCATCTGCTGCTTTCATCTTTCCACTTGGGCTCATCTGGCCCATGGGGACCTCCTCCCTGTGTGATTCTCAGAAGTCAGCTAGGGCGGGGCTGCATGCAGATTTCTCTCACACCCCTGCTGCAAATCCCTCCCTTCTAAGACCCCTTCTCCATTTTCCCTACTCCAGCCCCTCCCCATGATGCCTCAAGTCATGCTTTCTTCCGCTCCAGACCATTACACCTTAACTCTGAGACAAACCTTTCATCTCCCAGCCCTCTCAGTGTATGCTTCCTGCCCACCTTGGTGATGTCTCTCAGTTCCTAGGGTGTGGCAGCAAGTTTGTCACCTCCTCACTGACTGCCTCCATTGGCCTGTATGACAACAAGCTAACCGTTATGTAGACCTTGTCCTGCTCCTGGATTGATTTATCTCTATGCTTTTTTACAGCCCTGCCCCCAGCTCCAGTTCTGTCTCCACCCACACTCTCTCTCCAGCAGAACTTTGCAGCTTATGTCACTTAGAATATAATATTAAACAGCACTCTGTCTCCACAGCATCTAATGGGCTGGCTATTACACGAGAAATGCATCAAATATTTCCAAAATAAATTTGATGAGGAACATAACTGTTCTCACCGAAACGTGTATAAGATGCCATTTTTAAAAGTATGATGTGGCCATTCGGATCTGCTAATGTGCTGGGTCTTGTGTAAAAGTGCCTTATAGAGATGCCTATCCTGCAACCCCAATTAAAGACATCATTCTACAATGCTTCCTGTCCATCAGAAGATGATGTGAGAGTAAATTTCTGTTGATCTAAGTCTCCAGTGAGATGCTTTTGTTTACGACCAGCAGCATGCACTTATGAAATGACCTGCTAGAGGAGAGGCGACCCTGGCTGCGCCAACTTACAGAAACAGTGGCAATCCGTGTGTGAAGGGGCACAAGACAGTGCCCTCGTTAGGACACCTCTAATAAGCTGAGGTCACCTGGCTGACAGCACGAGCCAAGGGCAAGTGTCCAGCTGTCTCCAGTTGCTGTGGCTAAGTAGGAGAGAACACAGTGACTCAAGAAGGTTGAGTACTAGCACTCAGAAAAACCAAAATATTCTCCTAGAATCACATCCAATGGATGATCAGAAAGGAAAAGGGACCAGTGCGAAGGGATAAAATGTACCACAAAGCAAGAGCCTGTTGTGACAAGTCTTTTTAATTAGCAAGCACGCTCACAAGCATTACCCTTTTAATGATCTAATCATTTCACTCATGTTTCAAAATTTGACAAGTACATTCTTTTGAAATTGATAATAAACTGCAAAAAGAATAGTTTTAATCTAAGAAGAACAATTAGACCTTTATGTTGAAAAATTTAGAAAAGAGGTAAATTACTTGGGGTTATTTTGATTACAAGATACTAAAAAAGAAACTGATTCAAACTGTCTTCATAAAGTTTGCTTAGTAGCTCCCATGACTCAAAATTCACTTCAGACAATGTGGTGGCTGAATATTGTTACTCTCTGCTCTGGAATGTGAAGATCATTGATGTTAGCTTATCCCAAGTAGATCTGGGGACTCTATGCTGACCTTCACACCTGTAAGAAAATCCAAGTGCCAGTAACTCTGTATTTCCAGAGAAATGTGCAACAACTGCACATGCCCAGAGGTTTTAGAGCTGTGACCAGGGGAAAGAGGACTTACCTATCCAAGTAGCCTATAGCATGTCACTCACACATAGGGTGAGGAAAAGAAGAGACAGCTTTCCCAACTCTGTTCTTCTTCATTTCTTTGCTATCCAATTCTGCAGATTCAGGAATCTGCCTCTTCCAATAGACGGTGAAGAGAGACACAGGTATGTGCCATGATGGAGAAGTGACCAGCCTGATATCTAGGGTTCATCTGATTCTACAGCAAGCTCAGCCCATACTGACCCATTGAAGGGAAGAGGGACCAGGAATCTTACAATTTAGAACATTTTTCCTCCACGGGGAGGCTCTTCCTTATGAGCTGTCAGTAACCTGACACTAAAGACTGCCTTCCTTGTTGCATTCTTGAGAACAAACAAGGCGCATTAATTAGCAAAGCCTTAGACCCATGTTCTAATGCTGTCCCAATACTCTATGCCATTAAGGTCAGAAGGAGAGTTCTCATCTTTTCTAGAGGAGAAAAATAGTAGGAATTTTGGAGGGCTTTGATGAGTTTCGCTCCTGGGAAAGTGGCCATACATGAGCACTCCCAACCACACAGGCTGTGGAATCTCACTGTCAGACATGTTTTTCCATCACACTTAACCTGGCTATTGCCATGTTACCTTCACCCTTCTTCCATCTAAACAGAACTATAACAGGAAACTTTGAGTCACCTCGTGACTCTACTGATGACAGTCATGTCCCATTGAAGGCACAGTGGTGTCAGTCCAAGACAGACAACCTTCGAGATAATAATCATGTACGTGTTCACCTTCCAAAACTATAGATCCTCTGGTCATGTCATGAGATCCTGTATGAACAAGGACATCAGAGATGCGACGTAAAGGCATAGCAGCGGCAAGGGTGACAGAAGAGATGACAGCTAACCATGCAAGAAAGTCAAGACAGAGCCAGAGAGACAGTGTCAGAAACAGCTAGGGGCACCCGCAAGCAGTCTTTTCCTATCTCACATAAGCCAATGTCCATGCTCAGTATTGGGGCACAACACCTTAGTGTCACAACAGGGACAGCAATGGCCCCCAGCATATTGGGCTCTTTCTGTGGCAAAATGAGCTGGTGCATTTAAAGCTTTCAACAGATCACGTGACCTGAATGTGATAATGCCACCATCATCCTCTGCCTCAATGTTGACACCCAAGCTAAAGCCTCATTCAGGCAGCAGGCAGCTATGACATCATTCCAAAGCAGATGCAAATTCAAGTTGTGCCCTGTTCTTAGTTACACCATACTGTATTAAAAAAAAAAAAGCACAATATGTCTTCCAGCACTTTTCCTGGAGAGACTCCATTTTACAGGTAGTATTTAACTCCACATTGAATGGCAGTGCCTTAATCAGCATGGCTTATCCCTTAGGACAAATCACAGGAACTCAGGACTTATAAGAGTCTTGTCCCTTGGTGGACACATGAATAGAGCTGTTGGATACCACCCACAAGGCACCACCTATTCAGTAATATATTCTTACAGATAAACATGCTGTATGGATTTATCACAGTAAATAGAGACCACAAGAGCACATGGGGATACTGAAACTGTGTCTGGAAAGCTGGGCCTGCAAACTCCCTGAGCACAGCAGAGTAAGGAAAGGGTCTCCTAACTTTGCCTGGATGCCTAACACAGATGTGGCAATGGCCTCTACAGATGTGTCACCTGACTACCTAGTGTGTGCATCAATGCAACCAACCATTAGAGAAGTCCCAACCATCCCATAGGCTTCAGCTCCACTTGATACCTCACTGTTGATGCTGCCCACCCAAATGGTTGCTTGCCTCTCTGCCCATTTATTCATTCACCCGTCTGGACATACCACCCATCTGTCCACCTCCATGTTCATCTGATCCAGTCCTGTCCATCGCCACATGGACTCTCTTGCCTCTTGGTAGGGCCTCCGTGGAACTCCCTGAACTTTCTGAAGTGGCCTCCGTAAGCTTTTGCGGCCATTGTATAACTTATGCATCTTTTTACTATGTGGTCTGAGAGTTAATACTGCTGCCAGTGAGACCAGTGTACCTTGTGAATATATTTAAATGTCAATAAGGTCTGAGAGTGGAAAAACACAGACATTTATCTCTGTGTCTGAAATAGCATGCTCAGACAGCCTACCTTGCTTTCTGAAAGATGCTATGAGCTTTGTCTCTGTCACTGTGACTTATTCCCTAAAGAAAAAAAAACACTTATGCCCAGGAACCAGCATGGTGAAGGCTTTTTTAAATGATCTCCTCATTGCCTAGGCCCAGTATGCACCAGGCCATGGGACAATACCTCATGACTGAGGGGATGCCAGGAAAGAAAGAACAGTTACTAAGAATGTAGAGTTTGGACTTAGGTGAAAATCCAGCTTGCATTACCAAGCTCTGTAGTGTTGGGCCATTTAATTCTTCATCCTTCCCAGGAGATTAGAAATACCATTGTCCAGTGTAGCCATAGGATTATGTAACAAGAACATTATTGGGAAAGAAAGATTGTGTGTGTGTGTGTGTGTGTGTGTGTGTGTGTGTGTGTGTGCGTAGTTCTTAGTTTCCTTGTCTTGGCATATTCTCAACTAGCAGTCACCAAAATAGATGATAGGTTTCGATTCAATAAGGTGCACTCAATCTACAAAAAGAAAAAAGTATTCTATGGAACCGAAGTGTTGAGCCTGTGCAGACCTCTGACTTATCCCACCAACAAGAGGTTGATACCAAAACCCCAGCGCATGCTACTGCAATTAGGTTATTCATACAGAAATAAAAAGAAAAGAAAAATGGAAATCCTAACTCTCAATCCCTCTTATACCCTTTTGGATTTTGTTGTTAGTGTTTGTTTGTTTGTTTGTTTGTTTGTTATTAAAGGTGGGTCTCATATCCCAGGCTGACCTGGAACTTGCTGTGTAGCTGAGGATAACCTTGAACTCTGTCCTAGTGTCTCCACCTTCAGTGCAGCATCACACCCAGTTTCTGTGGTGCTGGGGAAAGCCCCGAGCTCCTTGCATGCCAAGCACACTCTCTGTCAATTGAGCTATGCCCCAGCCTTCCATCTCTATGTCTTAACAACTAGAACAGCCAGACAGTTCTGATCAGATGTCTTGCTAAAGCACTCTAGTTGCAGTCTTCTTTGTGAGCAAATGTAGAACATGTTATGTTAGCTTGGTTTGCCTTCATTCAGTGAGTAAATCCAGGTTACTAATAACTACTGCTGTCTTCCTATATGATCCAAATTGCTTGTCCAGATAATTACTGCTAAAATTGTACCAGAAATCGCTATTAGACTTAGAAATGTGTGTTCTTCCTGCCCTTCTTTGGGTAGGACTGGGCTCCTATATCTTGAAAATTGTTCTATCCATCCACCTTCTATTTCATGTGCATCCCAGAATTCACTACTATGCACAAGGCCTTTGTGTGTCCTTGATGGCCATGAAAGCTGTAACAAATATAATGACTCTTTCTTAACGAATGTAAGGAATGTACTAGTGCCTTTTAGCAGCAATGCCCACTTGATACAAAAGATAAGCATTGTATTTCACTCTGAAAATAGTAATAAGGCTAATTCCTTCCTTTGGCATCATATGATATCCTGCTCCTTCAAGGTGAACTGGGTGGACATCTAGGTACAGAGGGGCAAGGTGCTCTGAGAGAAGAGCCCTGCATTGCCAGTGCCAGCACTCGCCATGGGAGCTCATGCTCAGCTGCCAGCACTGAACCAGGCACTCGGTGTGTGCAATGACCAGACCCAGCTTCAGCTTCAAGAACAAAGGAAAGTGAGGGAGACACGGGTCCTCATGGTTACTCCCGCTTACCTTGTGCCTCCTGAGTATAACAATCAAACATACTGGCGACAGCATCTTTGAGCATGTCAATAACTGATGCTTTTTAAACAAATCTGTTTAAACAAATAAAATCACTTATAAGAAAAATAAAATACTTAATACAAAGAAAGTCCCCTTTCACTGAATGCTAAATTACATAAATGACCCTAAAACAATTCAAAAATTAAAATAAACAAATAAATATACTAAAATAACTTTCCACTCTATAGATCTATGTCTTCTCATTTAACAACCTGATGGTCTCGGAATGTTTCAATTATTCCCAATCATAAGCAGTACTGGTTTCAGCATTCTTTCATAACTGAGCACACACCTTCATACTTAGGCTAAAGGCCCATGCAGGTGAAGCCCTGGGCTAAGTGTCTCCTGCATTTGTTTGGCTCTGAGAAGTGCTGCCCTGCAGAAAGACTGCATCTATCTGTGCCACAGCATCTGTAAAAGTCACCCTTTCCCCAAACGTGCTTCTGCTTTGAATGATGATATTTCAGTGACTACTTTTCGCTAGTATGCTATCCCAAAGTTATTTTGATCACCAATGAATTCGAACACTCTAGACTATGAACTGCTCGCTTGTGCATGTTAGCCTCCGTGTTATCTGCTCACATTCTTAGACAAGCTTGTTGGGTTCTTTCACTAGATTGTGGCAGCTATTTGTATGCTACAGATATTTAACATTCATGGCACATGTCAAAAGTATTTTTAGACTTCATGTTTGGCTTTGATTTTGTTTGGTGTTTCTAACTTTAAACAGAAACAACCTACTGGTAATGTTCCTGTGTCTTCTCATTCCACAGTAGCAAATCATATCTAATAGTAGGAAATGCTCTCACTTCACAAAATTCATAGCAATAATGGATTTTTAGGCCTAAGAAAATTGTACGCAGGGCTTATAACCATCTAAGATGAATAAATTTCACCACTTTGGCTTCAAATTGTTTTTCCTTATTCTCCAGCAATTTCTCTATATCTGTAAGCTCCATCCTGTTGATTATACTTGAAGGCAGTAAGCAGTACAATAGAAATCCAATTTCCTGAATAGAAAGGTTCTATAATGTCAGTAGACTCTTTGTGTTAGACCTTTCAAAACCTTAAATCTTGAGTTCAAAGTCCTCACTTACAACTTGACAACAGCTACAGAAGAATACACACATCTCCTTAAGCCCCAGAATCATACTCTCTTTATATCTGTTAACGTGCTTTTCTCAAAGGAAGAGACCTTTGATTCCTACTCCCCATCCCCCAATCATATTTCTTTAATTCCACTGGGAACATAAGAACAAAAAGGCTTCCAGCTTGATGTGAAGAGTCAATTCCTCAAGAAGGAGGAACAAAAATACCTATACTGAAATGGAAATGGGCAGTATAAAAAACAATCCCTCTTGGGGCTGGGATGGTGATGGCATAAGAGCCTCAGTTTGACCCTTAAAGCCCATATAAAAGCTCAGGAGTGCTAATGCACTAAGAATCCCAGCACTGGGGAGGTAGTGGCAGGCAGATACCTGAGGTTTACCCACCGTACAGCCTAGCCTACTCAGTGAGCCCCAGACCAATAAGACATATTGTCTCAGAGCATCAGGTGAGCACTTAAGAGGAATAACACCCAAAGTTGACATGTGGCCCCTACACACACATGTATATATGTGCACATGCATCTGCATGCACACATGTACCGACATGGACACACACACACACACACACACACACACACACACACACACACACACAAATACACACACATGTACAAAAAGAAAAAGAGAAAATCCCTCATCATGAGATTAAGGGTATTTTGATATTGTACTGCAGTTTCTCTCACAGCTACTGTGAAGACTCTTTTTCTCATTCCCCAGGATGGACACAGCATTCCCTTTCATGTGACATTCTGATTAGCAGGTCGGGCACTATGGTTGTAGGTCACCATCAATAATATTCCAATAATGCATATCACCACCATGCTATTTCAATTAAGGTTGCAATGCACTTGTGTTCTAACATCTGTGTTTGTTATTCTGTTGAGAGAGAACATGAATATAACCCCTGAGTAACCAAGTTGAAAACCCCATGTAACCCCCTTTGGAAAGTTAGGGTAAAGTTGTTCACATAAATATTTATCGTCATTATGGTCTACAGGACAGGTCTCTTCCATGACATTGGGTGTAGATGTGCATACATAATGCCATCTTATTACAGTCTTTTTAAAGCACACAGAATGGAAAAACTTATTCAAGAGCCATCACAGCCACCAAAAGTGCCACATCCCGTCATTTGTCTATCGATGTTTTTTCTGCCTTTGATGTTAAAGTGTTTTGTTGTTATATTTTCCTGAAAAAAAAAGAAAAAGAACAAAATAGACCATTATACATGTGATGGGAGGGAGAGAAGAAAGGGCAGAAACACAGACTCTCTAGTGTCTGGTTCTTGCTGGTTATTCTAGCAAGATGGGACCTCAGGTTCTCCATGGATACACCTACACACACATGCTTCTCACCAAAAAGTGCTCAGGAAAAAATACATTCACGGTTATAAAAGCAGGTAACAGGACCTGAATACCTCAGTGCACTCTCACCTACACAGCTAGAGCAGGAGGTTCCTTTCCCCAGCGGGGGGGCTCTGTGTTTCTACTGCACCTCCCTGCCTGGGAAATTCTGTGGCTGAATAGCATCTATTGATCCCTGGGGTTTGTCCTGGTCTAGGAGAGTTCAGAGGTTCTGAACCAAGGTTGAGTAGTCCTGTGATTGGCTGCTTAATGACCTTGTTTTGTCAAGAGCAGTCCTCATACTTGTGGTATAAGCTTACTGACTGTTTCCACGTTAGACTGCGATCCCTGAGAGGGTATTAGCATCTGTATCTTGTTCATTTCAATCCTTCCAGTTCCTAAAACTCTGGGAGCACACAATATACTCTCAGCAAGCACTGACGAAGGAGGATTAGTCATCTAAGATGTATAAGGTGCTAGGTTCAATTCCTGGCACAAAGAAGTGCTCACTGCTCTTTTGAAACCAGGCCTGGCTGCTGACCATGCAAGGTCCATTCTCCTCCCGCCCAACAGGGTTCGAAAGCTCTGCTTCTGACTGTCCCATCACCACAGCTTGCAGAGGAAATTACAGCATTCTATTTTTAGTTGTTTTTCAGAAGATTCAGTGCAGCCTGCAAAGTGTTTAAAAGCTATAATGACAGACCAAGTCCTGCGGTTATATTTAGGTGGACTCCCAGAGTTAAGGCTGAGCATCTCTGTTCGTTACATTCATGTTTACTTTCAAACCAACCAGGAATGTAGCCTTGACCAGACAAGAGGCTGTGAGGTTGCTCTGAAGTGTGTATATTTGCCAACCACCAAGTTTGTTGCTGGAGAAGATAAAGCTGACCTCAACTTTATTTTTAAAAACTTCCCAGTGTTTCCACAGAAAGTACCTATGAAATCACTAAATGGAACTTTAAATTTTTAGACTTTTTACTGTGGGTTGAGTTCAGTATAAACTTACCCTGAATACGTCTCTGGATCTGGCTGATTTGCCCTTTACTCTCAAGGGGGAAAATCAGAGGGCATCATTAATTAAGCTCTTTGAGCAGGTAGTTGGATATGAGCAAGAGGAAAATGGAGACCAGAGGAGAAAAGATAAGGAAGAAGACCGAGAACCAGAGAGGGGAAGGTGCAAATGAGGACCTAGAACCAAAAGAACAGAGGGGGAAGGTAAAGACTTAGAACTAAAGGAGAGATATAGGACCAACCAAGGGAGAGAAGATGAGGAGACTCTGGGCCTAAGAAATTTTGAAAAGGGAAACACAAGAGCTAGAGAAGGAAAAGTAAGGATAGAGACCCAGAATCAGAGGAAAGAAGATGCAGTTGAAGATCTAGATCAAGAATACTCTGGACCAAATGAAGGGAGGTATGGAACACATAAATTCAAGGATACCCCAGTGCAGAAACAATTTTCCAATGTAGGGAATATGAGAGATGAAAAATGGGATTTGACCTTGAGTAACAGGGAACCATACAGGTCACATTATAGAGTAAAGAGGAGGCTTATAGAGATAAATGTCTCTCTGATACATACTGGATGTGATCTGTCTGCAAGACCAAAGCTGTTGGAAGTATGAGCTGGGACTCAAGAATAGTGTGAGGCCCCCTCTCCGGTGCACTGGCTATCGCTCTGATAGCTTGACTGCCTTTTATCTCTTGTTTTCAGGTCATAGTTGATTCTTTGTCATTAGGAGGTGGAACATCTTACAGACAAGAGCCTTTGTCTTGCTCTTTAGAGTAGTCAGGGGCTCTGCATTTTGGCCTTCTATAATAGATGCTTTTGTATAGCTCTTCATTTCAATCATTTTAATGTAGTCGCCTTAGAAAGCAAATGACAGGCTGCTGTGATTAAGGAAATCAGGGCCAAGAAAGTGTCAATGAGTTGGCCAGGTTCCCACAGCTAGCATCAATGTCCAGAGTCTCCACTGGAGCAAAGGGCGCTTTGCAGCCCCGGCAGAGATGGATCCACCAGGTAATTAAACTGCCTTTTTTCCTTTCTCTGCCGTGGCTTGTTGCTTTGCACTCAGAACTGTTCTCTAAGCCTGTGTGCATTCCTTTGGTCTCCCCTTATTATGGTTGACTCTCTCTAATGGAATGCTTATACTTCCAACACTGCCTCCCTTGCCTCCTCAAGACTCTACGTGCAGCCATTTCATGTTCGCTGCTACCAAGAATTCTGCCTGTCTCAGTAATCAATATATAGTTTCTCCACATGCACACCAACCAAAAATCTATCTCCCAAAATAAAGGTTGTTTCTGATAATAGCTTTGCAAATAACAGTGAATTGGGACTGAGGAACTGGTCCAATTGATAAATGATATGCCACACAAACATGAGGACTTGGGTTTGGATCCCTAGTCAGGCACACAAAAAGCTAGACATGACAGTGTATTCCTATAGTCCCAGCAATGGAGAATTCATGGGGCTTGGTGGCCAGCCAGTCTGTGAGTGACCCTGCCTCAAAAAACTAAGGTGGAAATCAACTGAAGAAGACATTTGATGTTGACCTCTGAGCTCCACACATACATAGACACACAGAGAGAAGGGGATAGGGAGAAAGAAAACAGTGGGAATTCTTAACAGAGATCACAAAACTTATTTATTGGTAGCCTGCACAGTCATCTACACCAGACACCAGGTGACATTTAATGATCCCTGCCACCTGTCATTCTCTTCCTCCTCAGTCCACCTGCCTCTTTTCTATATGGAAACATGAGACGTAGCCAAGCATGGTGGCACATACCTATAGTCCCAATCCAACCCCCACCCCTCAAGGCAGAGGCAGGGGTATCTCTGAGTTGGAGGCCAGTCTGATCTTCCAATTGAGTTCCAGAACAGACAGGGCTACATAGAGAAACCCTGTCTTAAAAAAAAAAAACATAAAGGAAGGAAGGAACGAAGGAAGGAAAGAAGAGAGGAGAGTGAACAAAGAAAAGAAAAAAAGAAGTGTTCTCAGGGTTGGTGAGGAGCCCACACCAGCTAGGAGAATGAACAGTAACCAAATAAGATGTGATTCTCAGCAGAGGGCTGCCCTACCTCATCAGAACTGTAATAATAAGGACCTTTTGGGTCCCCTATAGAGCACAACTTAATTAAATGCATCCATGAGACAGCTTCACCTTAACATCATAGAATTCACACTCAATATTTTCTTCTTGTTTGTTTTCCCACCCCATAGATGCCTTGAACCTCCGAAACAGACAGGTCATCTGTGTCACGCTCAAAGTTCTCCAGCATCTGGTTGTGTCCGCTGAGATGGTGGGTGAAGCTTTGGTGCCCTACTACCGCCAGATCCTGCCAATCCTGAACATCTTTAAGAACATGAACGGTGAGTGATCCCAGGAGACAAAAGGTCTTCTAAGCACAGAAATGAAGGCGTGGGTTGGTGGAGAACTAAGGACCAGCCTGTTTGGGACTATCGCCCTTCAGTTTGGAGATCTAAAGTGTGTAGCCCCACCCTCCCCTCAGTCCCGTGTGGAAACAGTAATTCAGCAATTTTGATTCCTCATCACACATACAGCCCAGCCACTCAATAGATGAGCGCCAAAATGTCTCTATATGCGTCCAGTAATTAAACTGTTTGGTGTCCTTCAATAGTTCTTGAATACATTTGAAGGTTTTGGTCCTCCCTGAAAAACTTTATAGCTCACTACTTATAAATTAATCAAAGGTGGGTGTTTTAAATGCTATTCAGATGTGGTAAGCAGTTTGGAGCTTTTTAACATCTGATCTTTCATCTCCAGGAAAAAGTAGAAAAATGATACTTTTCTACTCTTAAGTTACTAATACTTAGTAATTTGTCATTAGCAAAGTCACATGGTAAGTATTGATTAAAAATAGAATGATGGTCTATTGATCTCTTGATCAAATATCCTTCACTGAGCTTGGGAAGCATGGATAGGCTCAAAGAACTGGTTACCCTGGCCAGATCTGTGGCAAGTCTTGAGCGATCACAGGCAGCCCCTGGTTATGGGTTCACTCACCGTCGGTCCAATTTCCCTGAAAGGATATGAATCTCATCTTCTTTTTTGTTGCTAATTTTGAGGTTCCATACTTCTCACATGCACGGGACAAGTCAACATGTGAAGCTAGTTCCTGACAGCCGTGTAAATATGTTGGTAATTTAGTGGAACACAGCCTGAAATTTTTGAAACACAATGTGCTCCTTGTACATACAGGAAAACAATACCAAACAAAAAGCCCCATGTGCAGCAGCCCCCTGCCACAGACAAGCCTGGCATTTAGAGTCACCATTGTAGAGAATAATCATTGGTTATTATTGAACCTGTGCCACATATACACTATTCCGGACCTTGTGGGATTGTCAGAAGCTTTTTAGCTGTCTTCTGATCAGAGGACCTAATTATGTGTTTGTGGTCTATCTCAAATCATCTGAAGGTGAGAAGGATGCATGGACACTTACGCAAAATGATTACTCCTGGAGGAAATTAAAAACTGTGCTTTAGCCATTTAGTTTCATATTGTCCAACCAATTGTTTTGGTAACAGCATTCTTACGTTATAAAAAACTACTTATAAACATTATTTATTCCGAATTCATGTTTTTACCATATGGCAGCATTAAATATCTGTGCATTTATAGAAAGCCTACACACAGGCATGATGGCTCATCAGAACACTGTAAACGTCCACGTATTCCTATTTGTAGATTTTAGCTCAGAGCTAAAGCTAGAGACAGAAGTCAAGAACTGGTGGGGGTGGTGTAGATTGATGTGGACAAGAGGGAGTGAGGAAGGAAGGGAAGGAGGGAGGGAGGGAGAGAGAAAGGAAGGGGAGATGGAGATGGACCTGAGAGAGGTGGGGAAGGACAGGCTGAGGAGAAAGAAGTAGAATAACCACACAACAGCTACTCTAGATGTCTAGGTCAACATTTGGAAGCCCAAGATTCACAAATATGTTCTCAGTGCTCCTCATGCAAACCCACAGGATGCTCATTGTTGGGGTTCATAGTGCGTTACTTTGAAGCCTGCCTCCCCATTGCTTTTCTCTTTTATAAACAAACATGTGTTTCTGAATTTGATGATCACAGAGATTGGGCAGGCCCACATAGTTTCTCTCTTGCGTAATCACAGAAGAATTGATTTGTCCACAGTGCAGTAGTATGCTCTTTTCATACAGCAAAATCTGCAACTTAAACCCAAGTAATGTCTCAGATCCTTGTATGAATGAAGGTAACTGGAAAAGTTCAAGATACAACCAAATTCATGGGTACCAAACACGGGAGGTGGGACTGATTCAGGCACCACAGACGGTCCTCCCAGGGTCTGGGCTGTTGTTTCCTACGGGCAGCTTCCCTTCAAGCCTATAACTAACAAATTCCCATCCTGTCTAGAAAAGCTAGAGGTTGCTTGTCTGTTAGAATGTTGGAGAGCTCACTGTGAGAAATGCATAGCTGCTCTACGTCGCCATCGGTTTCAAGCACAACCAACATTTTTGGAATATTTCCCAATGCACACATCAGAAATTTCATGTTCAAATTGCTTTTCTGTCAAACATTCTTCTGGCATTTAAGAGGGGAAACATTATCTTCAGCTGCATTTTCTCCTTTTCTTAGAAGCCTGTCACCACAATGCCATGGTGAGGTTTACTACTATGTTCTAAGGGGCTGTTATAAAATTGGATCATTATACCCTAAGAATGAAATGCTCTTCTTTAAAGAGGTTCTGTAACCCCAGACATAGCTCTGTAACCCAGATCCAAGTCTGCAAGGAATTCACCCCAGGACTTCCAGCTTTGTCAGCATTTTGCACTAGGAAAATGGTTTCACTTCATGGTTGTAGATGTTGTAGCCATATTCACAGAGCCATAATTCTTATTTAATTTAAGCGGATACCTCTCACAGCATGTCATTATTTATCATTAAATTATGTCAGATTTTCAGTAATAGCATTAGGGAGAAGAATCTTAAACTGGGCTCCAAAGCATTTGAGGGTGATTTCTCCTTTCTATATGTCTGCTGTTCCATGCTTGTCTCTTATGTAAATTGATGTCTTGTTAAATATATTTCTTTCAAGTCCTACCACGAAATCCTTTTAGAAGGGTACCAGAGATAGATGGCAGAAAGTAGGAGAGAATACATCCTTTCAAGTATGATGACCCCACTCTTCCATCTGTCCCCTTGAAACACACACACTAGCTTTGTCCTACCGTCTGATCTATTTACAGCGACTTTCCTTTTTTAATATTAAATGAATGTTTTCTGAAACAAGCACTGGGGGCTGAGCAGTCAGGGAACCAGGCAAACCTGTTAGCAGTCCCCCACAATGAGTAAAACCAAGTCCCCAGGTTCAGGAAACCAACATTAATAAAGTAGGCCAGGGGAGAAACAGTACAACGTAAGTTATCAGTTTGCACCATTTCTATCCCTCTGTCTTAGCCAGCCCTAACACTAGTCTTGCTCTAGAAAATGGTACTCACCTCACAGGAGGCAGGTAAGTGGTAAGGGAAGCGGTACAATCACCAAGGACAAGCTCCCAGAGAGCAACTTCCTTCAGCAAGGCCTCATCTACTGAAATTTCCAGAGCCCCCCAAATTAGCACCACCAGCTAGGGACCCACCCTTCAATATACAAACCTCTGGGGACACTTCTTATCTCAACCATAATAGTAGCTTTTTGTAGGAGTGGGTGTGGTCATTAGGGACAGTGAATTCATAGCCTCATGGTAAAGTAAATTACCATGTACATGTATGACAAATTTATAATATAACTGTGCATGAAATGTAGCAATGCTCTATGGGCTATTATCTGACAACTTACCTAAGTCAGTGGAAGCTCTCCGTAGAGCCTGTAACACAGCTGCCATTGATAACTACCAGTGTGACCCTTCCATACTCGGTAAGATGCAGGCTCCTGGTCTCATCAGCCATGGCGAGGTCTTTGCTGCACAGGGTCCTTCTTACTTCTGATGACTACACCTACCTTCTGATGACCTTCACCTAGAGTTGAAGTTAAAGGATATAATGTTTTCAAATCCATCCTTTCCTTGCAAAATATTTAAGCTTTAGTGTGTGATTGGTATTGGGGTTACTGCCATCTTTTAAAAAGACAGCAGGCGCATGTAGGACAGAGGAAGAAAGCCTAGATCAAGGTCTTCCATGGAAGAGCCAAATTGATATCCATGTTTAGGGTTCATTTCTCCCATTCAGGTACTAACCAGGCCCAGCGAGGTTTGGATTCATGGTCAAGCAGAGTTGGGTATGTTCAGGGTAGCATTGCCATTTACTAGGGCTCATTTCTCCATATTTAAACAATGAACTCGATAGGTCTAAAGTGTGTTGATTTTCCAGGAACTCCACTGGGGTGAGAGAAAGAACAATTTCTATAAACCATTCAAAAAAATGTATTTGTCATACAGCCAATAGCAATATCGTCTCTCCTACGCTCTTGTATAAATGTTATTAAAGGTTACAGAAAATTAAGACAATAAGAATGTTCAGTTTATAGCTTTACCAGATGAAGCTGCAAAATTAATGATGTGGTGTATTACATTTGAGGAGCCTGGGCCAATTAATGACATGAGCTCCCTCATAGCTAAGCCGTGGGCTCTGACAGCAGATCAGGGCCTTTGAGAGACGGTCTCCACATGCTGAAGTTTGCTTCCTAAGGGCAGCAACGTTCCTGATCAAGCTTGTACCCAAAACATTCTGGACTTCCGGCCTCTGAGATGCTGCTGACTGTACCACAAGCCATGCAGTAGAGATATAATAACCAAACATCCGGTCTCAGGTTGCAGAAATCAAATGCCAAAATATTTAGGATAAATCTGGAACATGCACCACTCTGACTGATAGAAGGCCATTAAAAAAAAGACAAAGAGCCCAAAAGGCATAGGCACTTCCTGCTCGGCCTGAGGATCTGAGTTCAATCCCAGGAATGCACATGGTGAAAGGAGAAAACAGGCCTTTGCCTGTTATTGTCCTTAAATCTCCACTGTGGTACATATCCCTTTCCTACAGTGATAATGAGTAATATAATTTAAATGTCTCCTAAATTTTGGTAATTCTAATTAGACACATCAATCTATATAAATAATAAGAATACATTATATTTGCCAAATTTTATAATGTTCCTGTGAGGTCTTTGGCCTTGAAATTTAAGTGGCTTCAGAAAAAAAATTGGAACATAAAGTAACTTTATTCTCAGGTCACCAGATTCCAGGTCTTCTAGATGGTCCTGTGAGCTGGGTGGACCTGTGAGTTGTGCATTCCAGTGAGTTGTGTATTCCAGTGAGTTGTGCATTCCAGTGAGTTGTGTGGTCCTGTGAGCTGGGTGCTCTTGTGATCCTCTAAAGTGCTGGTGAACTTTTGGGTATTCGTTTTTTACCACAAACTAGGAAGTATAATTTTTCTTGTATAATGGTCTTTCCTCTTGTAGGAAATTTGAGTTTAGTTTGGAATTAAGGTTCATGCCCTGTGAAATTCTGGCCTGCTTTTAGTCTATAACTTACATTTTGGGAACTCACTTCCAAGTTCCTTGGGAATCACTACATTTATTAAATCCTCAAGCATTGAGTTGTCCTGCGTTCACATGGGAAGTTATTAGAATGGCCCACCCCGCCATTTCTGACTGCTAGGTTGGGAGTCTCACATGTGGATCTAGTCTACGTACTTCCCACGTAGGCTAAAAGCTGAGTCACACAGAATCCTGGGGTCAAATACAGATTGTAACCAGCCTTGACAGTGCTACTGTAAATGGCTAGGCAGGTAAGAGCTCCTTTTCAAGGGCCGCATTCCTGTAACTTTCCCATGGGAAGTTTTTGTTTAGTCTGAGGAGAGGGACCTCGTATGGGGCAGAAAGAACGGTGGTCCATTGATTTCTTAATTCTTCTGAGATGCTACAAGCTAGCCAGAGAGGAAAACAAGCACTTTCCATAGCTCTGAGAGCTGCCTTGGAGACCCTAGGGACATCCAGGGACTCCATTGAAATGGAAGGCTGCGTCGCCTGCAGCAGTCTCTGTCCACACTGGCTGGGCAAGAGGCCCAGGTACCTCAGGCCTAAAGGAGGATTAAAGCAGTAAGCAGAGTTTACCGTGTATACAAGGATGGACGAGGCTTTGGGCAGATCAAACAATATGTAGAGAAACAAGAAATGGGACTGTTTGGGCAGTAGCCACAGAGCAGTTCTGAGGTATGAAGGCTCAGACCTTTTGGTCCGATTTATCCTACTTAATCCTATGCAAAGAAAAGGAAGTTACACAACTACAATGTGCCTCAGTTTCCTTAATTTGAAGAGCAGGTTGTTGAAAAAATTAGACATTTACAAGCCTTAAGAGAACTCATGGGATGCTCTTTGCTCTCTGTGTCTTCTGGCTAATATTACGTGTGCAGTGTGAGTGTAGCAGATTTGCACTGTACAAAGATTTGGTGAGTGTTAGGGATCTGCACTGTTTGCCTCAGAGGGTTGTGCAGAAAAACTATAGGCATATGGTTTTATGTGGTCCCTCCAAGGGTATTATGTATAATCCATTAGAATTAATGTATTTTGTAAGGTGATTCCATGCAAAATAAATTCAAGAATTACTGCATTTACTATATGCCAGGAGCAGAAACACGACACAGAATGTCTTTTGTTGATGCTCATAATCCCAGCTATGCAAACAAGCCAACGTGGACAAACTCTCATGTTCACTGTTCCCACCGAATGGTAGTTTTAGCTACTCCCTTAGACTCCTCGATTCATGTCAGAGGACTGAAGTATCTAGTCACAGGCAGACCAGGTTTACCAAGCATTGCTTGTCCTGGAGGACTATTGAAAGCCCAGCAGCATCTTGGTAAAGTAGGCATGGCTTTGAGGCTACTACCCACAACTTCTACTCACTGAACATCTTTCCCCACCCCAGGGCCCTTGTCTCTCCTCATTCATTTGTGATGACTCTACATTCCCATCTCACTGCTGCCTTTGAACCCAGGCCCAGACTTCTGTCACACAGCAGCCAATACTGTAGAAATAGGAGGTGCTAGGGAATCTGTTCATTCAGAGGCTGGCCTCTGGTGTCGGAGAGGACATCTTCCACACAGCTCTGTCTTGGGATCTCAGGGGCACAAAGGATTTCCTAAAGAAGGAAACGAGTTTGCACTACAGCGGTCAAGGAGACAACAACCTGAGGATGGTGCTGAGCCCAATCTTCCTCTCCTGAGGTACATGTCCTCCTTTCAGCTCTGTCAGGAAGACTGCAATTGACCTCAGCATGCATTTTCTTTAAAGAGAACTACTGCTTTTTCAGTAAGTTAAACTTCATAGCAGTCTGGATGTGTGCTGGTGGCTATGCGGGAATAATGAATATGGGGACTAACACATACTCTGATGTTCTGTGAAGGTTACCAGAGAGTCTGGGTTCTGGAACTCTAAAGAAAGAGTGCTCAGTAGTTAACAATGTGATCATGAGGTGAATTTTCCAGCCTGTAGGATGCAGAGCATGGGTGGGAGGATGGGTGGGGCATGATCTTTACCCAAGGACAAAACACTGGCCACTGATATGAAGGCAGACCCACAGGGATATCAAACTGCAGTTAGATCTGTGGCCCACGCACACTTTGATGTTCTCCAGACCCATGGCCACTTTGGCTCACCTACAACAGCTCCCACAGGAACATCTGATCCATTGATCTGAAGCCCCCTATCGTGGCCTGACTGAATCAGTGCCACCATGTATTGTCAGAATGGCCACTGTGATTGACACAGTGCGTCACAGCCTTGGATGGTTATGCCACGGCCCAGTCTCAAGGCCTTTGTGACATAGGCCTAGTTTTCCTCCAGATCAAACTGAGAGCATCATGTCCCCTCTGTTTCCTCCGAGGTCCCTCTCTGACAGGCTGAGCTATTCTCTGAGCAAAGCCACCCTCCCGTTCTTCTTTACATTTTTTTTTCATGTAGCACAGGCTTTCCTCAGACTTGTTACATATCCAAAGATAGCCCTGACTTTCTGATCCTTACTGCAGGGATTACAGGACTGACCCACCCTGCCCTATGTATGCTGGGCTGAGCATCAAACCCAGGTCCTTATGCATGCCGGGTAACCACACTACCAAGGGATCTGCACCAGGCCCTGTCCTTTTTCTTGGATCTGTCTCCTCACCAAAACCCAAGTAGAGAGGGAGCGACAAAGCCCCCCTCTGCATAACTTACGTACAAAGCCGTGTTTGAAATACACTTTATCCTCATCCTCCCCTCTAACGTTACCCAACCAAGATCTACCCACATAATTCCTCGATTATGCGTGGTTCTCAGGCTTTGACCCATAGGATGCCCCTGCTAGCTGGAAGCACATGCACTCCAGTCTCCACCAACTCAACGAAGACCTCTGAGGCATGCCTGCAGAGGTCTGTGTCGTATGCTTTAATGTATTTGAAGACTAACACAGGCCCTGGATGAGGCTGCATGCAGATGCTCAGCCAAATGGAAACTGTGCAGTCTTCTGCGGGGCAGCAGGATGTTGTATTAAATCTGGCCAAGGGAGCAATCGGGATGGAAAAGCTTTTAATGAAAAGAAACTTCTACCCTCAGTTCATGATTTACTTTTCAAGGCACCTTAAACATCACTGTTCTAGATTTGCTGATAACGAAAGTCTTTTCCTCATTTTCCTTGATATGCAAATCTGAGTCGCACATCAAATGCCATTTTAAAGGTCTCTTTGTGGACACTGCAGAGAAAATGAAATTGTTATGTTGGATCATTACTCCTGGTACAACTGAGGCAGGGGTCGGGGGAGGGGATAGGAGGACAGGGTGTAAGCATTGCTCTGTCCAGGGATGATCTCAGCACCCCAAAGATCTGTAGCAGGACCCAGAATGTGTTACGCCTAAGATCTGTGGGAGACTGAGTCAGACAGGACCCATGAGAATCTTGCAGACTTCTAACTTGGCTCTTTCAAGTCCTCTCCCCTGGCTCAACTTGGACTGGCTTCTGCCTAAAAGCTTGCCTGAGGAATGGGGTGAAATTCACCTTGGTTTCGTGGTCTTTATGATAACCTATTCATCCCTACCAACTCACCCTGTAAGTTACTATGAGCCCCGTTCCAGGGTCCCTCCAGAAGTCTGGCAAGTGTGGATTTCCTATGATAGAGCTGGCTAAGGAACAGAGCCTGTAGCCCTGTGACTCTGCCGTCAATATCCTGTCATCCTCCTCCTATACAGCCATCATGGTGGATTCTCAAGTTACTTCTAAGAATCCCTGCACAGTTAAAAATCCCTAAAACATGGACATTAAGCTTCCTCTTGGTCTCATGCACTGTTGATCCTACAAGGGTGGGCGTCACCTTCAGCTCTGCTTGTTCTGAACCCCAGTGCTTTCTCTCCTGAGGAATTTCAGTGGACGACTCCCAGAAACACCCACTGGACCCTGGAGAGCAATCCAGTGCCAGGTGGGATTCAAAGCGGAGCCGAGAGATGCCACCCTCAGCAGGGCTGTGGTAGAAGCAAGGCCCCTTTCTGTCCATGTTTGTGTTGGCCTAGAAAGTCTGAGCCCTACCCCCAACCCCTGCCACACTTCCTGTTTGGTCCGGATTTTTTAGCAGAGCAAGATCCTGTAGGAAGGATTGTATACATAGGCTGAAAACAGCTTCCCCTGTTTATTGTCTTCCTTTAAAAGTTCTGTATTTTCTCACCCGGACAGAGTGGAACTGAGTTAGTTCAGCATAAGCTTTACCTGTCATTGAAGGTGGAACTGAAAACAGAACAGACACTTTCCCTAAAAGGAACTGGAAATACACTGAGATTTCCCTCCTTGCTTGCTTCCTGAGTTACAGTCCATGGACCTCTTAAATTAATTATATAAATAACAAAGAAGAAAAGGGTGGGGTGGGACATCACAGCCACCAGGCTGCAGACCCAGCCCTCCAAGATCAATTCCCCCAATTACTTCTCTATCAGCTCTTCCTGGGCCTATTGAAATCCGGGTTGAAGTGGCCATGCGACCGTCTCTCCACTCACTAGATGACCTTCCAATTAAAATTTGGCAAACCAGTTTCAATTGTGCCTGTTTTGCACCTATAACTTATCTTAGAATTCATTTCTTGAGTCTTTAAATTCTCTTTATCACAAGCTGAAAAGCTATCTAATGATACAATATTATTATTTTTTTTAGAAAACAAGGATGTAATTGGGTCATTATCGTTCAGTGATTCTCTATTTTAAGCTTTGTTTTGACCTGAAGGCAATTTGGATATTTATTTATATACACAAAGAATTAAGGAAAGTTTGTAGTTGTCCTAACAGAAATACTTCAATGCTGTATTTTTGTGTTTGTATATTATAAACATAACACAGAACCACCTCACCAATGGCTTGGATGTCATTCTCTTTAAAAACACTGAAAAATATTTTGTCTTTTCCACACTTCTTGGTGGATGAAGACTAATGACATTCAAAAGTGTTGGGTAGGTTCAGAGAGTTCTTAGGGTCACAGCCTGTGAACTGGTATCCCAGAGAGGCTAGGCTCGGTCACCCCATCCTCTGAAGGAAGGAAGGAAGAAGGAAGGAAGGAAGGAAGGAGGGAGGAGGGAGGAGGGAGGAAGGAGGAGGAAGGGGAAGGGAGGGAGAAGGAGGAAGGAAGGGACCTAGAGATGTCTCAGTCAACAAAATGCCTGTTGTAAAGACTTGAATTCAAATCCCCAGCACCCACATAATAGCTGTCTCTCAGCCCCCTCTACTTCAAAGCTAGTCATAGTGGCTCAGTTCCTTCCAACCACTGCCTCCCCTTCCTGCCTCATCCTGTCTTTCAAGGACTCCTGGTATCACACAGGATCTACTCGGGGATCAGGGTCACCAATCCACTTTAAGGTCAGCATAGCAAACTGCTACTTTTAATGTCTTTTCCTGTTGTGGGAAAATGGCCCCACAAAGTAACTGGAGGAGGAAGTTTTATCCCTGTTTCCAAGCCACAGGCAACTGTGGCAGAGTCGTGTGGGCAGGAGCTTGAGGCAGCTGATCACGATGTATCCATAACCAGGAGGCAAGCAGAGGAATATGCTACTCCCGGCTCATCTTCTCCTCTTCATTCAGTCTAGGACTGGCCTATAGAACCACACTATCATCTTTGGGGTGGGTGGCAGAGGTTTGTCCCCTAGGTAATCCTAGGTCCTGTCTAGTTGATAGGTACTATGAACTATCACAGGAGCCTTAACTTTGCCTACAAAGCCATCACACAGTCATGACTAGATCAGTACTCAAATAGCAGATGAGAACTTGGTGACATGTTTAGAAGTGAGCGTTCCAGATGCAGCCATCCAAACCTTGATACCTGCCCAACTGTGGTGGGGAATGTGAAGCCCATGTTTAAGAGGCACAGAATTGAGTCCAACCACAGAATGAAGCTAGTGCGACTCTGGACTCCTGAGGTCAGCTCGGAGAAGCCCGGAGCTGTGCACAGCCTTCGGTGTACAGGTGCTAGACACAGAGTTCAAAGATGTCTCTTGCTCTTGAAGTAATTTTCTAATATTAAGTAATAAAAATAACAATATAATTAGATAATATAATCTATATGTAATCAGTAATTAATAATTGGATGATTTATTTATAAATGAAAAATGAAAACCAGTAAGCTCAATGCCTTTCTAAAGGCTAGCCTAGTAATGGGACAGGGGTGTCTCTGGCTGGATTAGCCAATGGTAGGCTCCTCTCTTCTGTTTTGTCCTCCATACTATCAGCCTGTGTTAGTTTCTAAGAAATTTCAAGATTTCCTATAATCACACAGAATGGAAGGAGAAGGATGGGGATATTAGTTGTAAAATTCTTCTATACGAACACACTGAGAACTGGGTTAAAATGACTCACCCAAGTGAGAGGGCAGAACAAGCCAAAGCCAACACCTAAAACATTAGCAGATACTAGCATGACACTGAGCCAGGGCACTCCAGGGATAGCAAACATTGGCTCCCAGAGACACTGTTTCTGGAATGCCAGTCTATAGGTTTGCTTGACGTACAGCAGACATAGGAGCTTCGTGGGTCCTCTGGAGCCGCGAGTCTATGCCACTGTTCAAACCTGTTGCTCATCTGCGTAAACTCCTGTGCACTACAAGGCAGAGGCATTTTTGGATTGTCACTCTCTATGGTCGTGTGCAGTGGCAGACTGGGAAAGTGTTCTCAACACCTGGACACACGGCAAGTACGCCTAGTTTAAAGTACCAAAAAGGGACTGGAGAGATGGCTCAGTGGCACCCACAGAAGCTGGGTGTGGCTTCCCGTATTATGGAGGATGGACACAGGAGGGTTGCTGGGCCTGCTGCCACTAGCCAAGCACCACCAGGGTTAGTGAGAATAGATACAACAAGACACCTGAAGTTCCTGGCCTCTCCACCCAAACACACACACACACACACACACACACACACACACACACACACACACACACACACACACACACATGTTTGCATATGCACATACACTTGCATGCATGTACAGGCACATACATACACCAGAACAAAACAAAACCAAAATATTGACCAGAACTATCTGCTAGAAGACATAGAGTCTTGTGAAATACACACAAGGTTTTTAAACCCCAGGCAAATTCTTTCTCATAATTATGGACTGGGTGTTTCCAGAAAAGCATTTATCCCTAGTGAATATTTGGAGAAAATATTAAAAGAATTTTTACCCCATTTTATTCAATCTAAGATGAAATGAGGTGTTTGAATACTTCATCTTTTATGTATCGCTGTGAGACTTAAAAGTACAACTAATTAAACCTTGGAACAGTCTTTGTTCAGAAGCAGAAGCTAAGACAGAGGATTGCCTTGAGTTTGAGGCCAGCCTATGCTGAAGAGTAAGATCCTATCTCAATAAACCAAAGCAAAGCAGCAAAATAAAAATTCATAAACAGAAAAACTGTGACAAGAAAATCTATTGTCTAACCCAACCCTGAAAATGAGGCATCCCCGTCTCAGGAGCAGGAAGTAGGTGAGAGCCTTGCTGCCTACACTACCTTAGGGGTCTCCCCAGGATCTCCTAAAACAGTCCTCACAGAAGATCGCCACGAAGGCCAAGTCAAGAGACTCAAGATAATCTTCTAACTTTGCCATAGGATCCAATATTCAAGCCTAGATTAGTTTACTCCAAAATGTACTTATTTTGTTTTTTAAAAAGACACTGAGATATCTTTTTCAGTTTGCGATTTTTTTCGCCCAGTGTATCTCCCTGTTTGGTGGGGAAGGAAGAAAAGTAGATCTCAGCAGAAGACAAAACAGGCAGGCATCCATCAGTACAGTGGGCTCTCACAAGTGGGACGAGTGGGGCCTCGGGACCGTTAGACACAGAAGCCATCTGGAACCCAGGGTGGCTGCAGACATCTGTGTGTCCCCCATGTGTGTACAGACGTTGGTGTGTCCCCCATGTGTGTACAGAAGTCGGTGTGTCCTCCATGTGTGTACAGAGCATCAGTAGACAATTGAAACGGGAGCTAGGTACATGGGCTTTGTTATTTCACATGAGTTGCTCTCCTGAATAATGGATTTGAAAGCATGACCCCAAATAAAAAAAGAACAAAATAATAAAATATTATAGAAATGGTAGGAAAGGTACAATAAAGCAGACACCATGAGAACATTGTTACTTGTAAATTGTAGCATTGTAAATGAAGCTAATAACTCAGCTTTCACACCATACATTAGAAATGTGCTGTTTATACGTCCCTAATACTTACCCATTCTAAACTCGCAGCTCGATCATTGCTTGACCGCCCCCCCAAAAAAAGGATTGTATCATATTGGTTAGTGATATTTCATGTTTAATTTCAAGTTACTATGTAGAGAAATTTAAAATAACGATATATAACTGGACAATTTTAATAGAAAAATGGAATAAAATTGAACCTCGCTCTTAAGCACAGTTTGTTTGGGAAACCGTTTTGTTTCTAAGCACAGTTCCTAATGAAAAGCCCATTTGTTTTAGGAGGAATGGTTTTGTGTCTTTAGCTGACTGATAGCCCCCCAACAGGCTTCCTGAACACACCAGACATAGAGTTAAAAATGGCCTTTACCATTTGTTCTCCACAAATCAATATTTTGAGATAACTACAGTTGTAGTTTCTACAGAAAACACCGTGCTCTTCTAGTCCCTGTAATAACTCATGGAACGAACGTCTTTATATTATGTATGAAGTAACTGAAACATGCACTTATCTCCGTTTATCACCTCATTACAGAGAATTGCTTCCCTGACCCTATTTCTGAAAGTCAGCCTCCCGTTCTTAGAACTTTTTACCCACTTTTAACAGCACTCTATTGTCCTATTAAATTTCTCTTAATTTCCTACATTTTAAGAAGAAAACATAATTCATTCCTAATAAAACGTGTCCAGAGTAATAAAATCAGTTATAAATGAATTTTGTATTGATATAACTAAGTGTCACTAAATAAATAATTTCTGTGCCCGGCACATAGCGTCCCAAGCAAGCCTGCTAAGACACAGTTTCACAGTGCTAAAACTTCCAGTAGAAAAACCTGTGAGATACAATTTAACACATTTTTAAAACTTAACACTGTTCGATTGCAGTGGGAAGATAAATTCTAATTACTATTTAATTTCTTGGTTGAGAATCTCCAGCATGCATAATACAAAATTGACTCCAAATTTATGCAATTAATATTAGCACTTAGCCATTCCTTTAGAAAACGCAATAACTCAATTTATTTGGCTCACAGAAAGGCCCAACCAAATCAAAGGTGCTTAAAGATTGGAAAGTTGAAAAAGTGGCCATCAATATAGTCAAGTGGTCTGCCATTTGTACCCTGGTGCCCACTCTAGAGCCACTGAGAAAAGGGTTAATCCGACAGTCAGTCAGATACTTGAGGTACTGTAGGCCAGGAATTAATTCATATAGTATGCAACTGAACTCTGTGATCTGTATACAGATCCATTAAGGAAACCTAGAAAGTTTTTTAGGCACCAATGGAAAAATAGCCAAACAAAAGCAACCTAGGGAGAAAAGGTGTATTTTGGTCTAGACTTTGTTCTAGTTACTTTTCTTTTGCTGCAATAAAACACCAGAACAAAGCAACTTATTTTTTAAAAAGCATTTAATTAGGCATTCACTTCTAGTTCTGGGGGAGGTGGGGGAAGGAGCCCATGATGGTGGAACTGAACAAAGGCATGGTAGCAGGGACATCTCAAACCAGATGGCAGGGACAGAGAGCACACTGGGAATGCCACAAATCTCTGGAAACCTTAAAGCCTCTCCCCAGTGACATACCTTTCTCCAACAAGGTCACACTTCCTAGTCCTCCCCAAACAACTCCACCAACTAGGGACCAAGGCTTCTAAGTGTGAGCCTATGGAGGTCATTCTCATTCAAGCCACCACAGCATCCTGGTTCTAGTTCATCACAGAGGGGAAGCTACAGCAACAAAACCTTGAGGGAACTGGTCACTTTCCATCCTCAGTCAGAAGCAGTAGTCTCTCATACATGCTTGTGCTCAGCTTGCTCTCTCCACTCTCACACAGCTCACGATGCCCATCGTAGGGGATAGTTCCACCCATAGTGGTAAGGTCTTCACACCTCAAGTAATAAAGTCTAGATAATCCCTCATAAACATTCTCCAAGACTCTTAGGTTATTTTAGATTGTGTCAAGTTGACAGTTAAAATTAATACTTCATACAAATGTTTTTGGAATATTTCCTTTCTAAGCTTTGTTCTCTAATAACGTAAATTCAAAGGAATTGTTCTACCAACCATACTTCCAGGGTAGGTAGTCCTCTGTTTTAAATTCATAAGAAGATTACTGATTTACTAACTTGTCTCTGGGTGGTTTTGTTGTTGCTACTGTTGTTGTTAACAGTGACAAACATCCATTTGTGTTTTCTCTACACTAGATTCTGAGGTTAGCTCTTTTCATGAATCATCTCATTTAATCCTTAAACCCAGGAGGGAGAAAGTATTCTTCATCCAATTTAACAGATGAGCAAATGAATGCAGGGAGATTAAGTAATTTGCACATTGACAATCAGTTCATAAAAGGGCCCTGATGGCATTATTCAAATGGAGAGAAATAAAAAGTGATAACGTCCATGGTTTTTCCCATCTCATGAATACCCAGCCTCTTCACTGCACCTAATTAGGTGTCTCATTACCGTGTATTAGACAATCGTTCGGATAAACTGATTTCATTCTTCCAGTGTTTAAACCAACCATGTCCAACTGACGGCACTTCTAGACTTGAAGCTTTTCCACAGTTACTGTTGTTTTAATCCTTGTTATTCTTTTTATAAGTTTGAGATTATTCATGGCAATTACAAGAAAATGCACTTTAGAGAGAAGAGTCGGCAAGGCTTAACCAGGGAGAGACAAGACACGAACTAATTGGGGGAGATTAGTTAGTTACTCACGATGATCAGGGAAAAAACCATGGAGCAGGGGGATGGCTGTCTGAGAGGGGTAGGGAAAAGATTCAGCAATTAGATTTCCTGCTGCACAAGCATGTGGACCTGAGTTAGATCCTTACACACAGAGAAAAAGATGGTTGTGACCTTGTACGTGTCCTTAATCCCAACACTGCTGGTTGGCAGAGATAGGAGGATTACTGGAGTTTGCTGGCCATCAGCTTAGCTCCAGTTTCAGAGAGAGACTCTGTCTGGAGGTGACATGGCAGAGGGTGATGGAGCAGCAACCTTGGTGGCCCCTTCTGACTTCTCCATGTGCATACATGGACATGTATGTTCCAGACAATATGCATGCATCATACACACACATAAGAATAGAAAAAGAATTAGCATTCAGTATCAGGTATGACCTATGTGTGATATTGAGCTTGGGTGTTTAGGCACTAGTGTGGATATTTCAGAGCTCTAGATTAGACAGGAGCTCTACTGAGGACATAGTACGTACAACACAGTTAATAGAGCATGCCCTGGAGTTTTGCTGAGTTAATAAATCTGATCCCAAGTGCCCTTGCACATCATGGTGTGGGCATCCTTACTGCAATGCTCCCAAGCACCAGGGCTGCTCCTGTGCAGTCTGTCCTTTGTGTAAAGGCAGCTTTGCTGACAGAGTCTGTTTCTAAGTGGAAGTCCTCACCATCAGCGAGACTTAACTAGACATGGTTCAGGAGAACTGAAAGAAAACCACTTCGGAGAGAGATTTTCAAAGTCTGCCCATTGGAAGCGGAGAACTGATTGTAACTTTTGGAAACTAAAAAACACAACAAAAAAGCAAACAATAGCACAAGTATAGGCTTACTGTTGTTTTAGATTTGAGGAAGATTAATGGCTGATAATGATCACAAAAAAAGAAGGGTCTCTGTCTGAACTTGTTATGCCCCGAGGAGACCTTTCGAGCTGGCTTGGTCTTGTGGAGGCCCAGTGCAAGCCCTGTAGTTGCTCTGTATCCATGTTTGCAGTGTCAGTATCACGCTCTCAGGGTAGCATTCCACAGCCTTTCTTATTTTCTGACTCTTGGGTTCTCTTTTCTTCCTCTTTTTCAATGTCCCTGAGCCTCGGAAGGATGATGCAGATGTCCTGTTAGGGCTCAGCACTGAGACAGCACTTATTCTCAGCACCCATGGCAGCAAGGAATCTGCATCCCTGCAGCTCATTGCAAAACGAAGACTCTCGGCTTAGCGCTGAGAATAGCATCTGTCTCTGGATATAATCATAAATATTTGAAAGACAATGTTGTACCTTGTCAATTCAGCTAAACAACGGTGGTTAATTTCCTTCTAGCACCTAAGGGTTTGGGGTTGGGTTTATAGTACCAGATGTGAATTTCCTCCGGTGCAGCCATCCTCGAGTTGAAGCAGAGTACTTGGTGACCTCTATAAGTGTTGTGCCACTATGGTACCCACAGGCACGCCTTACCTAGCAGCCTGGTGCTATGGTTGGCAGGGTTCACAGCTGAGTAAAGCCAGCTCCCCCTGCCAACAGCCTGCATATCCCCTTTCACCACTGTGAACGTGCAGGAAGGCAGCTTCCGGCTCAGCCCAAGCTTAGTCTCTTATACATTCCCATAAAGAGATCTTGTCCTGGAGTCAGGATTTCTTCCTGACCTTGACACTTGGCCATGCTGGCTGGCCCATGAGAACACACGCACGCACACGCACATGCACACCACAGGAGTTAAAGATGCAAAAATGAGTGTGGGTGCCAAGATTTGAACTCAGATCTTCTCTTCTGCCTGGCAGGAACTTTGCCCATGGATCCATCTCCCTCTTACCTCTTGCTGTGATTTTTTTTTGTATCCTGGAATATATAGGAATAGTGCTCATCTCAAAATGTGTAAATATGAATAGTTGTTGGTAGCTCTCTATTTTCTGAATTTTGGTTTAGTACAAGTGATACTTTCTGAGGCCAAATCTGTCCATACAAATTAAGTAAATGTAGGTCTGCTGTCTCTACAGGATGGAATGTTAGATCACTGCCCTGGCCTGAAAGCAAAATATCACCTTAACAAAACACTGCCAACACATCCCTGGGCTGGCTGACATCTTGATGATTTCCTATCCTTTTACTGAGTATCATTTTATTAGACAGGGAATAGCCCAACTGACTGGATACACTGTCATGTCTCATGATGCCCAAGAAAATCTTGGGTTATTTGTAAGTCCTTTACCAGCCAACTTTTTAAAAGGAATGCAACGGAGTAATCTTTCAATATTTTCTTTCCCTTGTGCCTCAAAATTCAATCACTTCTCTGTTGTAATACTTTTTCATTTGCAACTTCATTTACACACACACACACACACACACACACACACACACACACACACACACACACACCCCTCCTCCAGCTCAGATGTTTGCTAGCCCACTTCATCTGGGACAGTCAATTCCTTCTTCTTCATGCCAGCAGCAGGAATCAGAATTGCTGTCCCGGTCCTAGTGGGAAAAACCTCTGTCAGGCTCCTCTAAGAATTTGTTGAACGAAAGAATTGTGTAATATTTTGTGGCTTTCTAGTCTTACACTTTAAAAGGTTGAAATCTTTGCAGTTGCATGATATTTGAGTTTTAATTTTTAATGACTTGAAAGCTTGTATCCCATGTGCTTGGGACAAATGGCACCGTAGTTGTAGAAATGGCAAATATACCAACTGAACTTTGGGAGGTAAACACATGGGTATTTCTGGGTTTTTTTGTTTTTTGGGTTTTTTTGGTTTTTGTTTTTTTGTTTTTGGGGGTTTTTGGGGTTTTTTGTTTTGTTTAGTTTTTTGTTTGTTTGTTTTTGTCTTTGATTTTTAAAATTTCTTCTCTAGGCCAACAGTTTGTGTGCTTGCTTCTCTGGGTTCTGTAGAGCCCAGTCATGAGAAAGTGCTTGGGTAAGGGACCACAGTGAAATATGAACATTGGGCCCAACATACAAAGTCAAATGCAGCATCAGATGCCTAGAAAGAAACTAAACATGGCATGGCAGCTCGCTCTCGGAGCACTCCATGAGATTTCTGCATCGTAGCTGAAGGCCTTAAGACCTGCAGGAGCCTAGGAAGAACCGGCCCCAAGTATTTGTAAGAGACGGAACTGTGCCCCTTCTTCTGACACAGGCACCACAGGAAAAGCTTTCCTTCCTTCTGTCCTTCCTCTGTTCCCTGCGTTTCATTGAGCACCAAGCATCACCTTGTGTTGAGTACCAAGTGTAGACCACTGACCTGATTATAGGCTACGTCTCAGTTCATGGTGTCCATGAAGACAGTGATGATGACGGTGGGTGCTCACTATACTGTATAGCATTTATACCCAGGAAGCCTTGACTGGGCTGGAGAGCACAGCTGGATCTTGTGGGCATGCACTGATCTTACCTGAAAGTCCTGGTAATCACACCATCATCTTCACCATAGGCTCCTTATTTGCCAATAACCACAGGTGAACTGGGCAGACAGGCACGGAACCTGGAAAACCTTATACTTACATATATCCCTCATGAGAGTTACTGAGCTACTGAGGCAGCCCCTCAGGGTGGTCAGCTGGTAAACAGGCCTCAGATGTCTTGCATAAACAAGACAATGACTTTGGAGGACCAGGCTACAATCTCTGAGAGGTCATACAGGTAGCCAGCAGAATTGAACTTGGAATTGAACTTATGTGACCCTAAGCCAGGCATTACATCTTTCTGGCTATGTATTTCTTCAACTAGCAAGTAGCAAAGACAAATATCCCCATGTCTTCATATGTCAAACCCAAGTGTCTGTGTCCCCACTCTGGTGAATAGCACCATGGCCACAACTCAATTCCTATCCTCTCCTCTCAAGCTCAGAGCAAGTGGTCATTACAGTCCAGCCAGACATATTCTCAGCTTCTCACCACCCAGTCTGGGCAAAGCCCTTTGTTCCAGAACCTTCCCAGAAGCAGAAAGACCTAGTCTTCCTGTGAGTTACCCTTTCCCTCCAACTGTAATTAATCCCAACCGCCTAGCTCATGTCCTACTCAAGCTGCTGGAATCAATAGTGTCTGGATTGTATGACCCCCTTTGAATCACCGACAAAATCAATGTGGTTTCCATACCAGAGAACAAGGAACACTGAAGTATATACTCTCGGTAACAAGCCCCTCACAGAAACATGGGGTAAATGCAGGGAGTCCCGCCACTTCCATGCATCACGAGGCGTTTGCACAAACAGTACTCACACAGCCAGTTGTGCCGCCTGAGGCAAACAATGTTCAGCTTGGTGACTGTGAATTTACCAGCTACAGGAAGCTCTGCGTGCTAGATTTGAAGTGTCTCGTTCAGTGCATTCAAGGATGTGTCTTTGTTTTTTATGTTTAACCTTCTCCCATCAGCCTGTCTATGGTTAGTGTCAGAGCACTGATAATTGTCTCAATGTCACAGAGCCTCCCATGCTCCAGTGTTCTCTAGTTAACAGCCGTGTTGTGTTTTTAACAGTCTGCGTCGCACTAAGCCATGGTCTTTGTCTCCTCTGCCCTCATTCTAAGGGCATTACCATTTCTCTTAGGGGAGTGTGCTTGCAAGCTTGGCTGGACCTGTGTCTAACAAACCTCTTCACGACATGCAGTGTATGAATCAAATTCTGGCCAATCGGCATTTGCAGGCCCAAGGGGCACTCACTTTAGAAAATGAATCACTTTCTGAATTCAAGTAAATGTTTAATCCATAATATTTCTAGTCAAACAATCTAGTATTTAGGGTAACATATGTATCATTAAATTCGTTTAGTGGGTTTTTTTAAGTAAATAGCTGAAGGAGAGGATGCTGGGATGATGGTGGGCTGGAAGCACAGAGGACCTGGCTGTCCACATGGACCATAGCTGCCCTAGCAGAAAGCTGCTCTCACCTCTAGAGCTCAAGGATTGTGACTTTGAGGGGAGGCCTCAGGTATCATTTGTGGTCACCTTTGGCCCATTTCCATTGCAAGTCAGCAGCTGCTCCTCCCTGCCTGCCCTGTGGTGGGCAGCTGGGGGCACAATCATGGAGCAGCTTACCCAAAGGACCTGACCCCCAAACCTGGACACGTGGTTCCACCTGCTGCCGGCAGCCTCTAACCCTGCTGCTGGGCCTCTTTACCCATTCTTGTCATAAGCCTTTTCCCTGCTTGGCTAAAGCAATTGCTGGTACCATTCCTTCCGTTTTATTTTCTCTTGATCTCCTTTGGAAGCAAGAACATTTTAAAAAGAAGCATATGATGTATCTATCTTCAGGGGGTGGGGTAAGGTGTCTAGAAGTCACTGCCCATGTTCAAGGAAGCACACAGCCTCCATAACCACTAGGAAGACTTTAGGTGTATGCCTCAATCTGATGACCAGTGTGGACCAGTGCAGCAACCAAACACCAAAGACCAAAATCCGGACAGCTGCAGGAATGGCTCAGTGGTTAAGAGCACTGTCTGCTCTTCCAAAGGACCTGGGTTCACTTCCCAGCTCACAACTGTCTGTAACTTCAGTTCCAGGGGATCCAACACCCTCATTCAGACACACATGTAGGCAAAATAACAATGCACATAAAATAAAATAAGTTATTTTTTAACAAAAGATGGTAGAAACTAAAAAATAAATAAAAATATAAATCAGCAAACCACAGAGAAGTAAGGAAACCTAGCATTTTATGGTCATTGAATTTTTATTAATTTTCTGTCCAGTCTCTAACAAATCATAAAGCATGCAAAAAAGCAGGAAGGTATTGCTAGGCCAGGCTGTGGGGTAGAATGCTTATCTCCCACTTGTGAGACTCGGATTCTCCAGAAGGCCGCGAAGACTCCCAACACCTACTTAAGGTGTTCACAACGGCTTGGGACTCTGATTGCTAGGGCATCCAAAGCCCTCTCCTGAGCTCTGTAAATTTTTAATATATTTTTAAATTTTTAAAAATTTTAGATATTTTTAAAAATATTTTCAAAATTTTAAAATATTTAATTTTTTTAATTTTTTTAAATGCCAGAAAAAAGTATACTAAGAAAGTTAGGAGTGAAAACTTCCTAATTACCCTGAGCTTAGCTCTTCTGACAAAGCTACATAACACAAAGGAACAAACATAGTTAAGCCAGTTACGTTGCTTTATTAAGACATAAGTAAATTACACAGGGTTACTGGATTTCAGTTAAGAATTTTGCTCATCAGTGATCATCAAGCAAATGTTCTCAAGGAACTTCATCATATATGTAGTAATATTTTTAAAAATATATCTTAAATACAATATAAATATAGATGTACATACATACTATTCAATACCACTGCAACACCATGGATGAATGAACCCGGAGAACACTGTGCTACATGGAAGCCAGGACAGAAAGTCAAATACTTGATGACCTCTCTCCAGAATAAATAGAAAATATTCAGGCTCACAACAACATAGGCTACAACTGTGGTAGTCCAGTAGGGAGAAGTGGTGAGAAATGGCTTGGTCACAGTACAAACTTTCTACTATAAGTTCTAAAAAGTATAATGCATGGTGACTAGAGTTGGAAATTCTGTATTTCAGACTTGGAATTTGCTAAAAATAGGCGTCAAATGTTCTCATACTCCCCTCCCAACACACACACAATTCTATGAGGTGATAGATATAATAATTAACTTGATTATGGTAATCACTTCACAATATATGCATATAAAAATATCTCACTGTATGGCTTAATTGCATATTACTTTTGTTAATTATATCTCCCAAAATCTGCGACAGTAAGATTTTTTTTAAAAAGCATTATTTTGTAGGCTCATTGCATGGACATTTTAGGACTTCAGGGGACACAGAGAGAGACATGGTATTTACATTTCCTGGAAGTGCATAGTTATATGAGTGTACTTAGTGAGTCTTCCCAGGCAGTAAGGGCCCTAACAGTGACAGGTCTAAGGGGACATCTGTGCAGACAGAAGAGAGGGACTGGTTGCACTGTGTCTCCCATTGCCCCCAACCAAAAGCTCACACAGGGCAGTAGCAGCCACGGGACCAGTGCGGGTGCAAGCAGTGCCTTCTCACTGACAAGCTGGAAGGAAAACAAACACCGTAAGGGCCTGGGGATGACTTGGTGGACAACCCAACCACAAACATGAAGACCTGAGTTCGCATACCTAAGGCCCACACAGAACGGGGTGTATCTGGAGCCCCAGACCTCCTATAGCAAGATAGGATGCACAGACATGAGAGTCCCAGAAACCTTTAGGCTGGCTAGCCTGGGATACACAGCTACAAACCGAAAATACAGCACCTTAAATTAAAGAAGGTGGAAGGTGAGCTTTGAAACACACACACACACACACACAGAGAGAGAGAGAGAGAGAGAGAGAGAGAGAGAGAGAGAGAGAGAGAGAGAGAGGAGGGACTTTAAAAATAGCAGGATGAGGGTGCAGTTTTGTAATACTACCTATTACCATAGCCACCTGTCACTCACATCCAGCCAAATCCACATAGCAGGCAGGGCCCCGACACCCCTCCACACTCCATTCTATTCTAGGGAGATCACTTGGTGAGACAGAGAGCTCTGGTGTCCTTCCATTCACTTCCCCCTTAGGCCTAACAGGATCTGATGGTTATATCACGGCCCCTCAATGTATCCGCACCCTAAAAGCAAGCTGCTTCAGATACCACAAGCTCCAAGACACAGACGTCTATGCCAGGCTGCAGAGACACGCTCTCCAAGGTCAAAGCCTCACACCTCTCAGCCTGAGACACAGACATGATCTTCAGGATAAGGAAACACCATGAATGGGTTTTAATTTGTTGGGTGGGATTCCTAAGAATTTTTTACATCTGAAGAGATGAGATAACAGAACAACATAGAGTTTTTCTATGCATTGGAGCACAGTAGACCCCAGAACAAGGACAGCAGCTCTGCAGCTCAGGTGTGAGGCACGTAAAGGTGTCAACTGCAGCTTAGCCATGGCATTCTGCAAGAGCCCAGTGGGAGGGGATGGCTGCTGATGAGCTATTCCTATGATGTAGGTCAGAGCTTGAGAGCCCGAGCCAGGGTTTACATCAAGAGAATAAAGATGAAGAGAAGGCTTGGAAGATGGCACTTGAAAACTCCAAACTTTGCCAGGGTGAATGAAGATGCAGAGTAAAGATAATTCTAACCAACTGGCAACCCAGGCATGGTGACACACACTATCCCAGCTATAGAGCTGAGTGAGGCAGGGGGATCACTAGCTCCTGGTCAGCCTGAGCGACTCATCAAGGACTATTTTTAAAACATACTATATTAAATTAATATAATACATTAATATATGCATTTAATTGTAGGAAGAATACTTGAATAGCATGTATGGACATGATCATGGATTTGATCTGAAAATTGAAAAGAGAGAAGAGAAAGAGAGAGAGAGAGAGAGAGAGAGAGTGAAGGAAAGAAGGCAGGTGAGGAGAGAGGAAAATCTTGAGTGTCAGGACAGTCAAGCCATTTTAGAAAGCAAAGGGGCAGGTGGTGGAGTCAGGTGTTGCGTTCGGCCCTAAACATGTTGTGTTGAAGGTGCTGCCAGGACCCCAGGGCAGTGTACTCAGGGCTGTTGGAAGGGCACACTTACCACACTGGCCATTTGGCAAGCCTCATCTCTCCCCTTCTGTTTCCCAAAGAGGGAAGAATTCCATCTAAGAGGTGGATGAGAGTGTGGTTGCTTTTGGTGCAGAGGCACAGGCAGAAGCCTTTGTGGCTTTGTGGCTGGGGAGACAGGGACTGGGCTCATATACGAGCCCTTAGTGAGGACTTCCCTACCCAGGCTCAGGGATGAGAAAGCCTCAGAAGTCAGGAGGATGTGGATAGAGCAAGAGATTGGAGATTGCAAAACGATGTTCCCAAGGAGAGAGGGAGGCAAGGTCTGCATGAAGTTGAGAATGAAACCAGATCTGGCATTGCTCTGCTATGTAGGGGAATGTAGAGCTGTAGGCAGACTCTTAAGTCTCCCCACCCAGAGACTGGAGAAGAGTCGAGTGGTGAGGAGCAGAGTCTATTCTGCACAGCGCGATGGGACATTGCTAATGCATGCTAACAACCACTCCTTAAACACCAACGAAGACTAAATCCCGAGATTACCACCCAGCCCACTGACTGCTATTTGTGGGTCCATCTTTCGGAGCTCTTAGGAGGAAGTGTTACTTGTCTTAAGCTCACCCTACTTTACCTATTTTACTTCCTAACTTAGTAAAGAACTGGTTTTAAAAATTCAGAGGGTGTCATATTTATTTTCTATACATCTTGTCACTTAGGATGTATGTTTGTAAACAAATATGTTCCAGTTTTTAGGAGACATATGGTTTCTAACTTGTTTGACTTAATAAGGTAACAGAAGTTCCATGTTAAATCTGCCTCTAAGGGCTGCACACTGAACGATTTAATTAGGGCTTCAAGAGCATCTAATTCCCAGGCAGAACTACAGAACTAGATCTCATCTCTCTCCTCTCCTCTCTCTCTCCTCTCTCTCTCCTCTCCCTCTCTCTCTCTCTCTCTCTCTCTCTCCCTCCTTTTCTTCCTCCTTCTTTCTCCCCCCCTCTCCTTTTTTCCTTTTTTTGTTTTTGACAACCTATCTTTTTTTCTCTATTTTTCTTCTCCTCTCCTCTCCTCTCCTCTTTTCCTCTCCTCTCCTCTCTTCTCCTCTCTGTTCCTGGAGACACTCAGAATGACTTGTTTGTTTGTTTGTTTGTTTGTTTGTTTGTTTTTTGCTTGTTCGTTTATTCTCTAGATCCCCCTCTGACAAAGCACAGGAGAAATCTGGAGAATGTGTGAGAGAACCATTCAGGGACAGTATCTGTCATGTGGCTATGGCCAGATTAACCAGTCTTCCAGGGGTTCTACAGCACAAATCAAAAACACACTTGCAAAGCAGGGCTGCACCAGCAGATCCCACAGTCACCAGCTGCTGTCCTCTTCCAGTCTGAGCTCAATGGCTGCTTAACCTGGGAGAGCCAGAGCACAAAGGGAGTCCACTGCACCCCAGCTCTGCAGCAGGCTCTTCGTCTGGGGCATGACCCTCTGAGGTTAAAGCCTGCAGTTAATAAGCAAAGCCCTCAGGAGCACATCACTGAGTAATTCAAAAATGCTCTTTCCTGGCACTGTGGCCATGGGATTAGCCACTGCCTGCTTTCACTGGACTGTGTCTTTTAAAAGGAGAAAAGGACACCCCCCCCTCAACACACAAACACACACACACACACACACACACGCTCGCGCACATGAAGGGCTCAGAACAGCTTAGCCCGTGAGGTGTCAGCCCAGCCACACTTGTCTTGAAGGGTATTAGCCTCGTGTGTTAAACCTCATAAACTGTACATTGGTCGGTTGGAGCAAGGTGATACTTCTGTGAGGTCTTTGTCTAGGACTCTCATTGGAGACAGCTGTTGAAGAGGGCAGGGCAGCCTAATGATACATATGCTAATGGTTCTCCAGCTGTGGTATCCACGTGTTAAGATGGTGGGGCCAGGAAGGTGTGCTACAGTGCCCACCCCTGTGGCTTACCATTCTGTTGTGATGGCAGCACTGTTACTGTACATTTTGTTGGTGGTGCCTTTTCCTCTCATAGCATTAAGTGCTGGGTTTGCTTTGAGGGACTGGAGGTTCAAATGAACTGTCCAGCACCGTCCTTTTCTGTCTCCATGTTTGAAAGGCTACATGTTCATTTCTGGGACCCATCCAGCCTGTAGCTTCCTTCCTACATTTTGTGGAAAAGGAGTCTTCCCAGTCTAACAGAGCAGTGATTGGAACTTGCTTCTAAAACGGGTGAGGCTGAGGTGGAGTAGGGGGCTTTCATCTGTGTGGCTCTGAGATGAATGTGGTCACATAGACGAAGCTGTCTTGAGGATGACTTAGTATATTATTACTTTTGGAAAGATGTGTTATCCTGTGATTCCCAATGGCCTTCTAGAAGCTTTGCTGTGTGGTGCTCATGTGTGAGGACTCTCTCTTAATGCTCTCATGCCCCGTGAGCCAATCTGTGCATCCTCATCACACGCACCTGATTCATCCTCACTAGAGGGAATGCTCACCTTTGGGGGCCCCAACAGGTGAGGCACTGGAGCCCTCATGGGCCAGACAGCTGCACACCACAATAACTGACCCCAGGCTTGTGGGATATGAGACAAGTTTATACTAGGCGAGGAAGATATTGAGTTGTCTTATTTAAGTTCCTGCCTTGTGCAAAGTTGAATTATGCCTCTATTCTCAACTCTTTTTCACCCAGGGTAGCTGCTGTGTAAGAGTCTTTTTAAGCAAGGAACTTTGCAGCTAAGGAGTATGAAAGACCCTGTCTTCCACAACCACTGTGTGAGTCTTGGTGGTGAAGGATCCTCTCCCACCAAGTAGAAAAACCTCCCATGCCTGGTCTCATCCAGGAACCATACGATAGCTCACCAGACCCTGGAAGCCTCTATCCATTGGGCTTCAAAATTGTTGCTTAAAGAGAGAAATACAAGTTTCTCTGAACCCAAGAGCTATAGGAAACATCCCACTTTCTGGATGAAAATCATGAAACCAAAGCATTGTCACCACCAATCTGAGAAATGATTGTACCCACCCACACTCAATTAAGTAGGCATTACCAGAAGCAATTGAAGGCCTGCAATGCTAGCTGAGGTTTACCAAACTCCATGTATTCCTGAAGAGCCAGTTAAGATGAGTTTTGAAGACCTATGATAAAGCTCATGTGTGATATGAAGCTCTGTGTGCAGCCTGTCTCACCCACCCCCACTTTTCCGTTCCTTAGGTAAGAGCCGGTCCCGATGGGGCTGAGGCCTTGTTTTGAGTGCCATGGAATACTTCTTACCTCTTGCTAACATTCCACTTCCTTTCATTTTCAAATCCTCACCCATCACATCTATCATGGATATGTCAGGTCGTTGGGGGCTTCTGGGGAGGAAACAGAATGTTTCAAATATAAATAAGAATATTTAGATAAAAGCTTTAAAAATTAGATAGACACAGGTGCCTTGAATTCAGCATATATTTCTGACTTTCTGAATATTTGTAGTCTCCATCTTCATCATGACATTTTTAAAATTCACTCATTTTCCAACTATTAGCATATAATGATTAAACAAAAAAACCAAACAATATAAAGTTATACAATTTTCTGAGTTATGTGTCCACTCCTGTTATCACTGAAATGAAGATAGTAAACAGATCCATCATCTCCGAAATCTCCTACTCCATCACCCTCTTCTGCGTGCTGGACTATTTTTAGGAGACTTTATCGAATAAGGAGAAGCCATGGAGTGGTCTGTCTGTGAGTGACTCACATGTGGCATGTCTTCAGTCCATCCTTCTTGTCAAGGTGGATAGGGTTTCCCTTTCTTTTGAGGCAGATTCATATTACATATAGGAATCATATTTTCTTGCCCATTTGTTTTTCAATACACAGTGAGTTGTTTCCATATCTTGGCCACTGTGAGCCAATATACAGAAATAGACAGAAATATATGGAATATACAGAAAACAAAAAAGTCCATCTTGCTTCTCAGGATTCTGACCTTAATTCTTCAGACTCAGTGGGCAGCACCACTAAGCCACACGATGGTTTCATTTTGAATATCTTTTGTAGCTTGTATTGTGCTTTTCAGTGGCTTTCCAGTCTCAGTCTATCTATAGTACATAAATTCATCACAACCCCCCTAACACTTTATTCTCCCCTCCCCCATTCCCAAAATGATCACAGTTCTTCTGGCAGGTGTAAGCCCATATCTCATGATGGTTTAGATTCACGTTTCTGGTGACAAATGGTATTAAGCATATATCATACACATTTGGTCATTTGTATCTTCTTTGGATAGATTCCTATCTGTGCTTATATTTTAATTGGTTGTTTAGGGGGTTGCCATTAAGTGACAGGGATTTGTGCATGGCTGGTACAATGGACTGGGTCCTCCTATATCAATCATCAATGAAGAAAATGCCCTACAGACTTGCTTACAGGATAGTCCTATAGAGGCGTTTTCTTCATTAAGATTCTGTCTGCCTTAGGGTTTTATTGCTGAGAAGAGATGCCATGACCACAGCAACTCTTATAAAGGAAAACATTTGATTGGGGCTAACAGTTCAGAGGTTAATCATTGTCATCATAGCAGAAAGCATGGTGGCACACAGGCAGACATGATGCTGGAGAAGGAGCTAAGAGTTCTATGTTGAGACTGTCAGGCAGCAGGAAAAGAAAGCCACCGGGCCTGGCTTGAGAATCTGAAAAGCCCATACCAGTTGCCCCTTCCTCCATCAAAGCCACACTTCCTAATAGTGCCACTCCCTGTGCCTTTGGGGGCCATTTTCATTCAAACCACTACAGATTCCTTCCTCCCAGATGACCCTCCCTTGTGTTCACGTAAGAACTAGCCAGGACAGAGGGAGACTATGACCCCTTAAAGAAGCGCCCAGCATCTCCCCAGAAATGGGACACTGAAGAAAGAAACCAAGTGGAGACGGAGGCTCATATTGTGTTGGGGGGCAGCAGCTGGGGGAGGCTCTGCTACTCTGAGCTTCATTCTGTTCTACTGAAGTGCTGCTCTGTGATTTTTTAATATGGTTGTTAATTTTTGAAGACTTGTATTCTGACACTAAAGACCTACTCCCTTTGTGTATAGGGAGCGTATGAACTTCTTAGATGTATAGTTTACACACCTTATAGTTTTTTAATGAACTATTTTAGAATAAAAGAAGTGGAGGCACAGGAAGGGAAAGTATTTGCCCTCCACTAAACAGTGTACAACTGAGAGATAAGGCAGTAGAAACAGTGGGAAGCCCAGAAACAAATATGTGTGAAAATCTTAAAGATTAAATAATTGTGATTTTTTTCCTAATCAAAAAGAACTAAATTGTCTGATAGGCAGGATGAAGTTAATCATCTTTCCATTTGGGTAAAAAATAGTCAGGGTGTGCACTCTCATGTGCTTTTCCATAAGTTTAAGGATCTATATGTGAAATATTAAAACTATAAATACACTAGAAGAAAATGTATGGTAGTTTTTGTTGGATTGATGCTGTCAGGATGAAACAAGCATTCTTAGTGACAGCCCAAAATCTATGTTACAGCAAAGAAAAAAGATCCATGAACCTCACTGTACAGGGAAACTCATAGGGTTGCCTGTCACGTGGGAATGGGAACAGGAATACCAGAAAAGGGCTAGTGCCCCAGCTGTACAACAGGAGGAAGACAAACCATGTTAGAATGTGCAATAAGACAAATTCTGGGATGCGGAGTAGTAGTCCAGAAGGTGAAGCTGGCCAGTCTGTTCTTCCTTTTGCCTCTCTCCCCCAATGTTGTGTTTAAATCTGTTAAAGCTATTTCTTAATAAACTCTAACTTTGTTCCATAAAAGAGTGGAGATAATCGGCTCCATTGATGAAGTAATAAGTCACAATGGGTTGTGTGACCTGCAGTTTCTATGGACCTCTGATGAAGTAGGCATTCTTATTAAGAGTTAATGAGAAAGGCAAGTAAACACAGGATTTAAAGATACTCAGAATCTATGCAGTGCAGGTCTAGTCAAGCCTTCAGTCCTATCCTACAGAAGCAACTAAATCACAGAAATAACAGCAGTGATGTTGAAATAAAGATTCCTTAATCATCTAAATGCTCATCCATAGCAGAATGGGTGCTTCAGGGTTCTAATGAAATGATGCATATGTCATTCCTTGGAAAACAGAACCAAAGTAAGATGGAGCAGGTACACCTGTGTGCACAAGCACACACAAACACACACACACACACACACACACTCTTTTTTTTTTTTGGAGCTGGGGACCGAACCCAGGGCCTTGTGCTTCCTAGGCAAGCGCTCTGCCACTGAGCTAAATCCCCAACCCCTACACACACACACTCTTATGTATGTCCTAGTAACCAACTAGGAAAAGAGTGGACAAACACACACCTAGCTGCAGATAGAACCTTTTAAAAGTTTTTGTAAATCGTGTGTGTTTGGGGGCTGGTATGTGTATGTGTGAGTCTAAGTGACTATGCAGCTCAGAAAATGCTCTCTGACCCTCTGGATCTGGGTTCTGGGGACTAAACTTTGGTATTCTGCAAGGGAAATATGTGCTCTGAACTACTAAGCCATCTCTCCATCCCTCTGTGAAGAGAGGCTTTGAGGAGTAGAGAATTCTAGGATGAGAGATTATTTCAAACAAAGCACTCTATAGTGCACATGCATAGCAATATCACCCAGTAGCCGTAAACATGCATCTTCTTGCCAGGCAGTTGTAGGGCACATGTTTAGTCCCAGCACTTGGGAGGAGGAGGCAGGCAGATCTCTGAGTTCAAGGCCAGTCTAGTCTACGGAGCAAATTCAAGGCCAGCCAGGACTACACAGAGAAGCCCTCTCTCAGATAAATAAACAAAACCATGTACAATCTTATGGAATAAACTAAATGAGTTTTTTACATTTATTAATTACTTGGAAATTTTGTACAATTGTCTTTTGATCATATTCATTTCCCACTTCAATCCTTAATGCCTTCCATTTCAACCCTTAACTCCTCCCACTTCAACTCCTAACCCTTGCCACTTCACCCCTTAATTCCTCCCACTTCACCCCTTAACTCCTCCCACTTCACCCCTTAACCCCTCCCACACCTACTCACCTACACCACAAACTCCATATCTTCTTTTTACATATTTTTGAGAACTTCGTATGTTAATAGTATATTTCCATCTTTCTCCTTCTCCCTCTTCTCCTTCCAGCTTCTCAAATCCCTGGCCTTGCATGGTTTAGTTTATAACGATTACTACACAACCTAATGCATCTGTTAGTGTTGCTCCTATGTGTATTAGCTTAGTACTGAGCACTGAAGATTGGCTAACCTATCAAGGGGCTCTGCTCTGGGAAAGACTGAGTCTTTCTGTCTCAACAAACATTCATTGTCCATGATCCTTCTAGGTGTGAGGCCTTGTGAGAATGGCCCCATCCACACTAGCATGCTCAGTTGATGCTATCCTCTTTCAGAGCTTGTCTAGGGAAACCATATTGTTGATAGTTTGGGTGCAGCCTCCCTGTCATAATCAGAAGACATCTCACAGCAGACAGCCCACCCTGGCTCTTACAATCCTGACTTCTGTAATGTTCCTAAAGCCTTAGGTGTAGATGTATCCTCCTGGACTGGTTCCTCACACCCAGTTGCTCTCTGCATTTCTACCCATCGTGGGGTTTTGTATAATAGTCTCTGTCTACAACAGAACAGACAAAGTAAAAGAAGAAGGAGCTTCTTCAGGGATAAGTGAGAGATAGGTATTAGAGTGAGTTAGAAACCACACTGGCTAGAAACATGGCAGTAGTAAATTGTGCTCTATGGTCCATGTCCTCACCACCTATCAGTAGTAGGCTAAATTTATAGTACCAGTCCAGTCACCCCAGGACACTGGGACACTATTGTACCGTTCATGATACCTTGCCATTTTAGTCATAGCTGCTGTTCTTGGGCATTACCATTACCAGTAGATTGGACAATTAATTGCTTTTCCCCCTTGGCAGATTGCATGGCTCCCTCCGATACTACAGGGAGGAGGTTTCCAGGTTTGTGTCTTCTTTTTTAAAATATCACATCTGGTCTGTGCTGCCCATATACTCCTGGATGTGGGTCCATCACTGAAGCATGGCCAACCCACCAGGGGCCTGACCCTTAAAAAAAGAATATCAATACAATGGTGCTATACTACTCTTAGGAAAGGACACTTCACTAGCCCCATGATAAGCCTGACACCTACCAATGGGTGGGCGGCCTCTACACAGTACCCCGGAACCACCACAGGGGCACCCACTGAATCCACTTCTCCCCTCGAGATAGCTCCTTCCACTTCTGTTCATGTTACAGAACTAATTTCTGTGACATTTTATTTTCATGCAGCTTTGAAACCAAGACTGTCTTGAGTATTTATGAGGCATTTACAAAAAGAACAGAGTGAACGCCGTTTAGACAGGTCACAATAATTCTCCCGATCTCTCTGACACCCAGTGTCTCAAGCTTCACCTTCCTTCCACATCTCCTCAATTAAATTAAAATATGGCATAGTAAGTCATGGTGAAGGAATCTGAAAGGGCGCTGCAGAGGTGAAAGTGAAATAACCTCTGGAAAACATCCCTGTTATCAGCAAATACGTTTAGATTTTGTTGAGATTAAAAAAATATCCAGAATAACTATCAAGGCAAAATGAGGCTGGAGAGATGGCTCACGAATAACGTGCCTGCCACACAGGCATGAGGACTTGAATTAGAATCCCTAGCAACCAGGCAAAGCAAAAGCAGAAGCTTATGTCTGTAGTGGGAGGCAGGGGCAGGAGAATCCCTAAAGCCCACGCATGGCCAACTAGCCTGGTGGAGCAAGGACAAATCACAAAAGACTCTGTAGCAACTGAGCCAAGAGCCTAGAGCTGAGGTTGTCCTGTGACCTCTACACATGAGCTATGGCAAACACATAACACACACACACACACACACACACACACACACACACACACACACACACACACACACACATGCAGGCATGCATATGCAAACCCAACATAAACGCCACAGAGAAATACAAACACACAAACACACACACACAAATGCATACACATCCACACACACACACCACACACATACCACAGATATTTCATCTGACACCTTATAGTGGACACACACACACACACACACACACACACACCTTGAACATATACACATTTTGTCTTGTTTTTGAGGGGCAGTGAACTTAAACAGGAACCTGGAGGTATATTTCAGGCACTTATAGTGGACTAGGGAATGCAGGAACTCAAACAGGAACCTGGACTAGAAATGCAGGCACATGCTGCTCCCCATGGATGCTCAGACTGCTTCCTCATACAACCTGGAACCATTGCTCAGGGGTATCAATCACAATCAAGACAATACCCCACAAGCTTGCCTACAGGGCAATCTGATGGGGCTCTTTTCTCAATTGCGGTTCCTTCTTTCTAGATGACCCTAGATGGTGTTGAGTTGACACAGTAACTAGCACTCGGGCAGAAGAGAGAGGGAAAGGAGGGTGCTGCTGAGTGATTCTCCTTGGCTCAGGAGGATGCTTCACAGTCTTGCCAACACCACTCCAGGACCATGGGCACAACAGGAGTTGTTCCCTTCCTCACCCCAACTCTTCAGTCTAAGAGGCTGTGCCGAGAGACGAGGCCCGGGCCCTCGTGGATCTTCCCTTTGATTTGGAGACCCGCCCCCCAACACAGTAACACACAATGTGTGAGATGATGGACACCATCTCCAACCTCACCGTCAAAGCTCCGGGCTTCTCTTTCTGTCTGCGACTATAAGATTAGCTATGATGTTTAGGTAGCAAAAGGTTCAGCCATACAAAAAGCGTGAGAAAAGCGTGTAGACTGTCCCTGAGATCTGAGAAACACTGTCCCTAGAACTGGCAGACATCAGACAGTCCTGGCATGGGTTGTGCCCTGTCCCTTCCACACCATGTTTCCAACACCATGGAGCACACTGCCTCTGAAGTGCACAGCCTGGAGCCTTTGAGGTAACCGCCCCGTGGAAGTACCGTGAACTGTCTGGGCAGGAGAGTGCACAGCATTCATTTGTCTCAGTCTCTTTATTATCCATTGTGTCACATGAAGATGAGAATATGCACCACATGGCTTTTTTTTAATATTCCTTTGTTCCTTGATTGTGGTTTATTATTTCCCAAAGAGCTTTGAAATTTCCCATTTCCAGAAGGTTTCTGAATTTAAAGTGTAATCATTTTTAAAATACCAAAATTGGTAAGATTATCTGAAGACCATGGTTCTCCCTGCTCAGGAAAGCCACTTAAGGGATGAAATTGAGGAGGAAAAGCAAAAGCTTCATTCTGGGGATGTTAATCTAGGCTTCCTATGGAAAGAGCTAAGAAACTGTCCTGCCCTGTAAATGGAGAGTGAGTTTAAACATCAGCGTAAAGAGTCATAATTTAGTTCTAGTCAAGAGTAGCTGGGCGAGAGAAAACTTGATTACTTAGAGGGACTAAGCATATTAGACGGAATACAAATGTCTCCAGCCAGGGCAGCTGCTGCAGTCCGGCCTCTTCGAGCCCACTGCTTTGATGAGAGCTGATAGGCCCTGCTATGGCCACCCATCAGGGAGAAAATGAACTTAGGATGCTGCCGTCATTTCTCTTGTCCATGGGCTTTTAAAACATTGAGCCATACTCATGCAAGTTAGGTAACTTAATTTACCGCTGAAATGGACCCTAAAGTGGTTAGGGTTCTGATGCTCGCCTGCCTCTGAGGCTTTCCAACACTTGTAGCTCGCTCACATGAACTATGAAAGACACAGATAATGCCTTCGCCAGAGTAGCCATGGATACTACCTCAAGTACCATTTAATAAAACTGCATGCCCATGACATGGCATGACTTGGCCCAACTGGACACTATGGGAAACATGCATCTTAAGTAAAGATGTGGGATACATTTAATTCAGAGAATCTGTGTGCCTGTGTGTGTGTGTGTGTGTGTGTGTGTGTGTGTGTGTGTGTTTAGCTTCCAGGAGAAATCACTTTTTTGAATAACTTCTAAGGAAATTATAATAAAAACCTGCAATGATAAAATTTGATAGACATATCTCATAACATCTGTTGTTTTGGTAGGAACCTAGATGGTATATATTAAATGTTATGCATAAGAGAATATTCGAAGAATGATCTAAAGTATTGCGGAAAACACCTGATATCTCTAGGTGGTTGTGGTCGCCCAGAAAGGAGTACGTTAGCATCAGAGTGTTTGCCTATAGGTGGGGCATCTGGGGGTCCACCCTATCCCTTGGATGAGAGCCTGAGGAAAGCAAGGAGGGCTTGGGGAACTTCCAAATTCCCCAAGTGCATTTCATGTGCACTCAGATTTAAAATCGAGAGCTTCGTGTAGAGGGGGATGGATGGGAGTAGTGCTTTTGTGTGCGTGTGTATGTGTGTGTGTGTGTGTGTGTGTGTGTGTGTGTGTGTGTGGTGTGGCTGCATGTGTGCATGCAAAGTGTGGAGGCTAGAGGTCGGCCTAGGTGTCATTCCTCAGCAGCCATCCATCTGACTTTTGTGGAGGGAGGAGAGGGGCAGAGTCTCTCACTGGGACCTGAGGTTCAGTACTTTGGCTAGGCTGGCTGGTCATCGATTCACTGCTCTCTTCTCCCCCAGCAATGATTGATTACTGTATCTAGTGCTTTGCCTGTGTGCTTAGGAGGAGACTCCCCATTCCTGGGAACTACTATTTTGGGATTATATGTGTCGATTTCAATCATAGATAACTTATTTTTATGTATTTACTTTTCTTGGGAATCTAGTTCAGAGGTGACATGCATGTGCATACATACATAGGCATAAGCAAAGGGATGGAGAAATGACTGTGTGTCTCCACAGGCCATGCGGCTCATGGTTCACCATTCATAACTGTATTGTTCACACGATGTCCACTCTAAAGAGCGTCTGCATTGCAGTGTCTGACTGATAAGGCTCTTGTGCACATTAGGGGTTGTACATGCTCTGCATTCAGGTCTTAGAAATGAACCAATGCACACAGCATGGGGTCTTAAATAGGCACATGATTGCGATCTCTTACTGTCTGTGCCCTCTGAGTTGAGGTCATTCATCCTCACTGTGCCTCAGTTTCTTCTAAAATGTAGGGGTAATGGGTTTCTAAGGACTAAAAGGGTTTGTTTTTTTCAAAAATACTCAAAATAGGGCTTGACAAAAGGTAAATGCTCACTAAGCCAGGCAGTCACTCTCTTGATGGTTCCGACTGTGTCCAGCCATAGGAACTAGCGCTAATTTATCTCAGCAGCTCCATGTTGGCCCCCATCGCACTCTCTAACGGGCAGTCCATGAGCCGTTCCAGCGTGGCACCTTGATGCTTTGCTTCCAATCACAGCTCCGTACACATCCCAATTCCAGAGCGGACTTCGTGCATCCAGCCACCCCACCCTCTCTTGAACTCAATTAAATTGCCACATGAAAGAAAACACCACACAATAACCCCTGATCCAATTGCTGAGATATAATTTGCCCATCTAGACAGCATAAAATCCTGTGCACACTGATCCCTTAAAAACATTCATAACCTGTATCTTTGCTCAGAGAAGAATCTTACCATCTGCCGCCATTTCTCCCAGCTCCTTCTCTCCTGCTTCTCCCTCTCCTTCTAAAACCTCTGTTCCCGCCTCCTTCCTTCTCATCCAATGGCAGACCTCATTTTATCTTGTCTCCTTTCACCTGCATAATGACATCAACCTACAGAGATCAATGGTGGATCATTCTAGAAAAACGGAACAACAGAGAACAATACAAGAGTTAAAGCAGCCTTGAGTAGACACTGGATCCAGGCATATGTGCATGTGCTTCTCAAAGCCCTTGAGGATATCTTGGAACAAAATAATTAAAAGGAGAAATGCAAAGGACTAAATGGGTGATATCTCAAATGAGGAGCCAGGGGAGGAAGATCCTACACAGACTATGCAGACAAAGGTGTATGGTTGTGCGCACCTCACTGGCATGAAGACAGCTGCAGTTAGGAGTTTGTTAAGTTGCCAAGCATAGGAAGTAAAATCTGACATGGTGCCCAAGTGACCTGTGCCTCCTGGTCTCACTGGGTCAACATCTGGCCCTTCTCCTGCCTCCTTTCGTCTTGAGATTGAAGCACTAACCATTCTTGCCCCTTCTTCCTCTGCAGCTCCCTTGTTTTTCTATTCCTCACCTCCTCTGCTGCTAATCTATCTGCAGGTTTAGCATCCAGTGGCCTCCACTGTCTTAACAGCTCCTAACCAGGCTTCATGGCATCTTACAGGTCTTTAAAACACTTTAACACACACACACACACACACACACACACACACACACACACACACACACACACGACCTTCATGCTTGTATGTGCAATGTTGTGTAGCAGTAGAAGCTGTCCCCAGCATTGGCTTCCACCTCACGACCCAGGGAATCTCACAACTAAAATTCTGGCTGGTTTTGGTGGAAGCATCGTGGGAAAGTCCACACATGGGAAACACTGCAGCAATGTGCACATCCTCAATTGAGAAGGGCAATCACCCCGACGTGTGGCAGTATTCGGAGGTGGGGGTGCAGAGATAAAGTCGATCATGGTGGGATTATAGTAGGGTGGGCAAGTCCCCTTAACCAGTAGGACAGGCATCCTTATGAGAAGAGGAGACACGGGCCAGGACTCAGAGAGGGAGGTGGACAGACTTCATTGATGCATCTTAAGGACAAGGATGGGGATGACTGCAGAAAACCGAGACAGTGTAGTGGATCATTCTGCCCACTCAAGTGGGTCAAGATTAGTAAAGCACCCGCCTGGGTGTTTCTCTGGGGTTTCCAGGCAGGATTAGTTCGGGGGAAAGACTTCCCCTGAACATGTATAGTGGCATTGTGTGGGCTGGGGACCCAGAGGGGATTGAAAGGAAAGGTAGAAGCCAGTGAACTAGCACAGCCACACCCCGTCCCCTCTTGTCTGTTCTTCATGCTCTCTCCGTTTTGACAAAGGAACCATGAGCAAAGTAAACCCTTCCCCCCTGACGTTGTTGTCTCTGGCATTTTGCCACAGCAGTGAAATTCTGACAAACACGACGTCAGATTCCCCAAGTGCCTTCAGAAGGAACATGGCCCAACTAATTTGATTTTAGACGACGAGAAAGTGACTTTGTGTTGTTTGCAGCCACTAAGCTTATGTCTTCTGCACAGCAGCCCGAGGAAACACACACAGTAGCTGTTCAACGCAGTGTCCTCATTTATGAAATGGGCTATGATGGCCTTCCTAAGCCCACCGAAGCATCGTGGAGATCAATAGAGAAAAACCAGTGTGCAGTTGTTACCTGGGAAAAACCATGTACCAGTGTAAGACAGGCATGGTAGCTCATAATCCCTGCACTCTGAAGGCTAAGGTGGGAGGACCGCTGCAATATGGAGGACATCCTGTGCTATGTACTACATTCTAAGCCAACCTCAGCTACAAAATAAGACCCTGTCTCCAAACAACACATTTCACACAAGTGTGATAGAAAATTCTTACTTCCTAGAAACCCTCTCATTCCTTTCCATAGCCTTAACACACTACCTACCTTCTCCAAACGCTTTTTGATATTTCATTTATTTTTTTTAATTTAATGAATTGCACTGGTTTTATCTTTAAAAGTCCCGGAGACAGATAAAAAGGCCAGCTTTCCCCTCAGCTCACTGTCCAGCCCTTAATGTGCAGCTGTTACTGCAGAGCGCTAGTTCTGAAGGACATGATTTGATGTGTCTAGCTGAACATAAATAATATATTACATTATAATAGTCTGCTGTGTATTAATGTTTAATATGCTAATGAAGTTTAATCTCTGTAGATTTGAAAATAAGATTTATTTTATTTAAGGTGAAAAATACTTAATTTATTTTTCACATGTATGGCTGGTTTTATATATGCTGCGTACTAGAAATCTAATAAATGCATATTTTAGAAAAATGGCTATTTTAATAGCATTCCTTTGAATACGCTCATCAATAAATTTAATCAATTACCTATTCAAGTGCTAGAACAAGCATTCTAGCCCTGGTGCCACAGAATGATCTCTTGCAAGGAAAAGACGACGAATCTGAATAGCAGGAGCCATTAGTCACAAAGTGGACGGGAACAAATTTCCCCTTTGATACCCAACTCCCGCTTAAAATAAAACCACCAGAATGCTGCTCTTGCTGAATTACTTCTCTGAGAATCTTTCAGCAGTTTCCACGCACCCTGAGGCTAACAGGGCCCTGTCATAACCCAGTGAAGCTGACAGCGGCCCTGCTTAGAGAGCAGAATTGAGGCCATGAAGGCTCTAAGCCAGAGCTCAGCAGTAGAATCAGGAGGAAGCCTGAGAAAGCCCACCCAAAACCCTCCAGCCCCTACCACGTGGCTCTGACATCAACCAGCATCCTCTTGGCAGGAGCAAGACTCAGCCGAGGGACCCCTCAGAGCCTCTGTAGTGATGGTTAATGAGTCTGGAGTCAAAACACCTAGCTAGCTCTTGCTTGCATGGAGTGGGTTCCGGGAAGAGGAGACAAAAGCTTTCTCTCCCTTCCAAGTGACTTCTAATGATGTCAGCTGCAAATGATGTGCACTAGGAAGATGATGTAATTTTAAATGTTGTTGCTTAAGATCTATGAAGAAGAAAAGAGGTGGAACAAAGTGGGACCCAGGATCCCAGACCTAGGGTGGACAGGCAACGTGAGAGATGAGGAAGAGCCCCATGTCAGCCTCAAATATAGTCACATGACCAAGAGCTCTCTGCTCAGGCATCCGGGATAGTAATGTAGTCCACTAAAAACATTCCAGTACAAAAGAGAATGGTTGTCTTTGATACGGACTGTGGTCCAGAGCTGGCCTTGAACTTGCTATGTAGCTAAGGATATTCCTGAAGTTCTGATTAGAGGGAATGGATCCTGATCGGTAGATAGCAGTCACTACAACAAGAAGGGTACCTCATGTTCATCAGAAGACACAGGCAGCTTGTTTGCAAGCAAAGGTCTGTCAATGGTAGGGAACACTTCACTTGAAATGGCTTGAGGGAGAAACCTGTTCCTCTGGCTTTGCATTCTTCCTTCCCTCAAGTGGCAAATGCCATACTCCTCGGGCCCTATCCACAGGCAAAAACTTGTCTTACCTGTACGATGTGCGTGCAGGCCAGTGCAAAACAAAAATGAAGAACATGTGGTTTCAAAGCAGGAAAAATATTCTGCTAAGAAAATATAAGTACTGTTCCTCCCTCCCCTCTAACCATCGTACTTCTGAGATCCACTGTTTAGCTGTACTCAAAGAAAGGTAAATTTTAAACTGCTAGCATGCATGTTTTCATTTGTTCTTTAAAATATACAAGCCCAATCTTAAATGCAAATAAAGGACCATCTAACTCATAAGTGAAATGACTGGGATGAGATAATTTATATTTCATAGCCGTCATACGAATATTCACTTACTCCTTGAAAGAATGACTCCAGGTTCCCTCTCTCCCTCTGCTGCTGCGACACCATCCCGGCTTCAGCTCCTGATGATCGTAGTGAAGCCACAGGAGTGAGGAAGGCTAGGGAAGGGTCGCTGGTCACATGAGTTTCTTGGAACACCATCACCTCGTCTCTTCACTCAACACAAGTTCAATTCAAAGAGAGCATCCCCGCCCCTGAGGTCTGTGAAATCCTTTCACCTAGTTATAAGTAATCACGCCACACTAACCTTGACTGGCACATAGACTGGTCCCCAGAACCCTGCCTTCATGAGGTGCCATGAGTGTCTGTGACACTAGGCAGCAAGGAACACAGCTCTGCCCCTGTCTCCTCTGCACGTGTGCACGATACCTTGTCGTTGCAGCATCTCCATCGCAGGCAGAACGATTCAGGTTCAGGATGACTACAGCGAGCATCAGCCCAAGCCATAAGCTTCTGTGTGTGGAGCTCCGTACAACCACACAGGCTGCATACGTCCATTGCTTCAGGGAAGAGGAACCCGTAACCTGTGAAAACAAGCTATTCCGTGTGCTCACTAAGCGCAGCAAGGATAGCACAGACCAACAGTGCAGCAAAGCAAGGTTTCTCAGCCACACCGTCAGACTCTCCAAAGGGGAGGCACTCTGATAATGTGCAGCCTACATTTAGAAAAAACTAAGATGGGTACAGGTGGGATCCAGTTCCCAAGGTGACAGTGCAGGGTTCTTTTTCCTGTTATGCAGCTGAGCAACGATAATAACAGATTAATACATTCAGTTAAGTATCTCAGACCTTTGGAAAAATTCTCAACAGGGATGTCCATCCTTTTGGATTCTCTGGACCACAGTTTTCATCTGCAAGGTTTGCATGCCGGAACCACACAGTTACCACGTATAGCTTTTCTGAGTTACAAAATTAATCACAAAAAGCATCTTGCATTTGAAGTAAGTGTATGGTTTGTGTTGGGCTACATTCATAGCTACCCTTGGCAGCATACAGCCCACGGGCTATGAGTTGGACATCCCTGACTGACACCTGAGAGCTTGGGCCTGCCAGCCAGTTCTGTCAGACCATGCCACATTTTCTGTTTGCCTCCAAGACTCTTACAGAAGAAACTCTAGCCTCCCTCGGAGGTTCTGCCTTCTTACCATAAAGCCCTGACGTCATCACCATTCACACACATGCCCTGCTCCCTTTACTATCAATACATATTGTTGGTGCCTTTACTTTTATATAACAGTAGACTCTCACCGCTCATGTCTGAAATCAGCTCAGTTCCTCATGTGTCATTATTCAGAGGCCCATATGGCTACATGCAAGTCTATTCGCGTAAATGATGGAAGATCTCGCATTGCACAGTTATGCACATAATACATGTATCTCATAATGGTCATTTACATGTGTTAAGCGCTTCTTTAGTATGAACAATGGCCTAAGGCATCTGTATTTCTCCTAATATTTACGAACTTGAGTTATTTTTCATATATGCTACAATGTGGAAGGGGCGTCGCATATGCTGACGCTTGCCCACGGGAGGTTTGTAAAGCTCTGCCCCTTCTCCAGGGGCAGATCCTTAGAAATGGCAAACCCGTCTATGCTTTCTAAACAGAGAGATGTGACTTTTCTTTCAGTTGCCACTTCCCTGATGACAGAGAAAAGCTTCTCTTTTCATGTTAGTTCCTTGCATTCCTCTTCTAAGAATCGCCAACTACAGTACATCAGTCATCTTTCTCCATTATTCGCCCATTTCAGGGCAATGTGGTACCATTTTATTCTTTATAGAAGCCCCACCTCTGTTACATGGGTTCCCAGACTTCTGTTTAATTCTCTTCCCACCCCCCAACTTACGGTTTTTTGGAAAGATAGGGTGTAAGTCTAGTCCTACCACATTCATCTGTAGTTCCAGGCTTCTGCACCTCAGTGGAGCAAACCTTCATTTATGGGCAGGAATGCTCCTCCTCAGCGGCAGCCATTGGATGTTCTGTCCCTCCTTCACCACCCAGCCTCTCCCTGGGACAGTTCTCACCATGCCTGCCCCCTGCCGTTCATGTGTTGCTACAATAGCTGTCACCCTCCACCCCAGAGCCACCTGGCCTGCTGTGTCACCCTCCACCTACCTCAGAGCCACCTGGCCTGCTGCTTCTGCTTCCACCTAAATCCATGATCTGCCCCTCAGGAAAACCTTGCGGGGATCAGCTCTGGAAATGTTCTGAATTGTGAATTAACTTGTAGGAAATCTGCTTGCTTAAGAGATCAAACCTTGACATTCATTTTAAAAAATACATATAACTGTTAATTTAGATATTTTTGTGTTTCATTCATGGTTTTACATTTTTTTCATAAAGGCTTTTTTCAGCTTTGTTGCTTCATTTAAAAAAAAAACCACTCTGCTGTTTGCTATAATCTTTCTAGTTCCTCTAGAATATCATCTTCAAGTGTCTTCACAGTTAGAAAGGAAGCGTTTGTACTACATCTTGAGTTTTTGCCAATTTAGGGATTACTGAGTGAATTAATGCAGCGTACATCTGATGCTGATCTATACAGCCAATTGTGAATAATTTATTCAACTAAATAGTTTAAGGAAATCAAACAGCGAATTAGAGCTTCATCACTAGATTGGGCCCTTCCTGCTTTGTTTCCATCCAAAGTGAACAGTGAATGCGTTCCCACACAGGGAGAGCTTGGCTGTAGGTTGACCTAGCCTCATCCCTGTTTCAAAACCTGAACCAAGAGCAGCCATGCTGCCAATGCTTTTTTTTTTTAACTTGAACTATCTTGAGGATGAAAGTAAGCAGATAGATTTTGTGACAGCTTTGTGAGAAGCAATATTTTTGAAATAGGAGGTCTGGGCCGGGAAGCCCTGATGGCTACTCAGGTCTGAAATCACAGCCTCATAATGAGCTCTTTGTGGGGCCTGCTTAGGCGTGATTTGTAAATCTCCCCCTTTCTTTGATAGCATCATTATCTGTGACCTACAGTGTGTGCACTGACCATAATCTTCCCCTTTCTGAGTTCGTTCCACACTGCGTACCTTCCTGTGTCATAGCACTGTTTGCTCGCCAGCCCTCGGCGTCATTTTCTCTCTCTAGAATTTTAAATATGATATTCAGTCCTATTCCAGGGAAGCCTGAATTAGTCACAAAATCCTCAGAAAAGTTATCCTTTCAAAGGGATCCCACGTGTGGTGAATACAGAATGGACACTCTAGAAATAGAGCTTGATCCTCCTCCTCCTCCTCCTCCTCCTCCTCCTCCTCCTCCTCCTCCTCCTCCTCCTCCTCTTCCACTTCCTCACTCCCCTAGTCGCCCCTAAACTCCCATCCTTCTCTAGACACCCAATTGTGTGTTTGAACACATACACTCCCAGCCATGCTCTGAATATAATGACAGAAGCTATTGTTTCTGAAGTGCCAGGAGCCATGCAAGCCAGACTCACCAACACTCACAAGCTTAAAAGACAGAAGCACATTTTACAGGTAGAAAACAGCTCAGGGTCACCATCTCTCCAAGTGACAGAATCTGGATATCAAGTTCTTGACCACAGCCCAGGCAGTCAAGGCAGTGAAACACTAGTGGGAAATTTATCCCCAGGCTTAGACTCCAACCTCCCTGCCCACGGCTGGTGCCAGTGACCGAAAGGGGGCGCTAAGCAGAGAGCCTGAGAGACTGTAGAGTAACTACAGATATAAAACGAGCCTTGTGCCTAGGCTGAGGCCAATAGGAAGCATCTCATAGGGACGCATTGCAAACCCTGCACAAACGCTCCTAGATTATAAAGCAATCTGGATCTTGTCTGGTCTAATGCCTCAGTTTGGACATGGAAGTTTTTCTGGATTAACAAGCAGAGCAAAGGTCCCAAATAGGCTTCCAAAGAGCAAACAAGAGTGCTATTTATAGCCATGGATGAGCCCTGACCACGCTGCCCCCATATGGACAGTGTATCACTCAATAATCCATCTCCTAGCAAGGCTCTCAACTGTGGACGTGTCTTCTCAAACTGTACCCATTAGTCCACCATGGAGAAGATTCCAAAGTGCTAATTAGGATTGATGCATATCCCAGTTATGTTAACAGTATGTGAGTGGGTGTCACGCCTCTAGGTTATGTCCCTGCTCTACCTCAGGCTAGCTCTTTTTAGAACAATCATCTAAATCAGAAGGTAGGTATCCCCTGGAGCATTCTTTAGCATGTGAGTCTAGAGTCGCACTACTGTGCAGTCTTCTCATTCTGCTCAGATTGGTTTGTCATAGCCATTATTAGATATGGCCATAGTGTTGGTGGCTGAAAATAAAAGACTGCTTTCTGTCATACCTGGAGGCAGAGACATCAAAGTCAACTTCAGTGGGCTGAAGTCAAGCCAGCTGTGAGAAAGGCACTGCCCCTTCAGCAATGCTGAATTGCCCGCCCACGCGTACACACACACACACACACACGCGCGCGCGCACACACACACACACGCATGCACACTCTTACTTCCCAGTCCTTGCTTATGGCCACATCAGTCCAGTGTTTTCCCTGTCTTCCCATAGTCTGCCCCTCTTCTATCTCAGCTTCTCCTCTAAGGGCATTTGCGATTGGATTTAACAGCTACCCGTATAGTGTCAGAGCAGTCTCCCAGTGTCCCAGCCCCATTCCATTAACATATAATGTCCTAAGTAGGTGACATTTGTGGATTCTGAAAATTGGGGTCTAACCTCTTTCTGTAATTTCAAAATCATTTAATCTCACTGAGCTCAAGAGTTCTGTCTAGTGGGTATAAATATCATCTGTTTCATAGACTGTTGGAAGTCGGGTGAGATCATCCATGCAAAGCTCTCAATAAAACCTTGGCAGGAAAACTAAGACTTCAGTAAGTGATGGCTGCTTGCTGTGGTTCTCTACTTCACTCAGACTGTTACTGTTGTGACCTTTCCTTCATAGACTTGTTATAACCAGAGTCCCCTCCTTCTCTCCCTAGCTGTCATGACCATTGCCCCTTGTCTCTTTGCTGATCCAAATCCTGTCCTGACTCAAGTCTCACTTCTCAGAGAGTTCTTCAACCAGTTCAGTCCAGTCCAGGCACTTGAGTTTTTGAGGGTTATCAGGACTGATCTCAGGATACCTTGTCAACTTATGTCACTCTCTGTACAATGCATATGTCATACATACTCAACAGTATTATATAAGCCATAGAGAAAGAAACTCTAAACAGGTCTGAGCTGATTCAAAGATCAGATTCCCATTTTGCCACCTTAGACCAGAAATACAAGGAGAGGCTCAAGACTCAAAGAAGGGTTGTGGGAAGAAGGCATTGGTGACTGAGAGCCTGGTTTCCATGGGACGCAGAGGTAGGAGGGAGGTTAGAGACAAGACTTGATGCTCAGCCTGTAAGGATACAGTCAATGGATTCTTCCTATGGAAATAAACCAGTAAAAACTAAATACAGTTTCCAGCTCTTACCTGCTACTAGACTGTGGCTTCTAAGAGTTGAGGCAATCACCAGAGTACTGGACTGAGAGAGTAGACACTAACCAGAAAAGAGTACAGGACATAGAGGGAGACTCTTTCTACTGGAAGTAGACCTGCAAGTTAGATACCATAAACCACGAGAAAGCAGATGTTTAAAATAAGGGCCAGCACAGTCAAGCATAAGAGCCCCACCAGTGACTTCAGCACCCAAGAAAGGGATTCAGAGGAATCAAGGATTTTAAGGCCAGTCTAAGCTACATGAGACCATATCGCAAAACAAACAATCTAAAAACTAAAAAGACACCCAACAAAATTAAAGCAAAAACAGAGCATGCATTTGTTGTAGGCTAAGCCACATTTATGAGCAGTATAAGAATGACCAGTGTAAGTCTGTTCTTGACATGGGACGAAGAAACAAGATAGATCCATAAGAATAAGAAAGTAGTCGTGTTTTATGAAGGATAGAAGTGTTAAGATAAGACAGTGAGGGTGTGAAGCAACATATATGGTGGCTGCATAACAAGGAAAAACTTCAAGCTAGAATACCCAAGGAGAGCTGCGGAGCTGGGGACTATTCCTTTGATGGCACGACTTCCCTATTTGGGATAGAATACATGCAAAAATCTTATCTTAGTCTCATCCTGGCAAAGCTGAAGGTCGTTCGAGATGACAAGGACATGTAATAACGTTGGCCAGAGAAAGGGGGTAAGTAACTACAAAGCAGTACCATTGGCAGGGAAGGGATCAGCAGTGAGACACCAGCCAAGTATCTCAAGAGTTGTACTGAGAAAAAGTACAAATCACTACTTAGAACGTTCTATGTAGCTCAGATATCACCCAAGAGGGAAGGTGACTGAGGTCCAACCATGGTAAATATATGCACATTTCATGCTAAACTCGTACCACTTAACAGACATAAGACTACTTGGTGTTAACAATATGGTGTCCAAGAAAGAGAGAGAGAGAGAGAGAGAGAGAGAGAGAGAGAGAGAGAGAGAGAGAGAGAGAGAGAACAAAGAAGAATTTAACAACTCTATTCAGTCTAAGTAATATTCCCTCAAAGCAAATATAGCATCAAAAATGATGAACTCACAACTAAGCCTGAGAGGTCAGGGAAAAGCAACCCCTCAAATTGATAACTTATAGGTAGAACTACCTAGTGGCTATTGGAACAGGCTTTGTGGGTGTGGGTGTGAATGTGTGTGTTCTTATATGAGCTGTCTATGCCCATGTGTATAAAGGCCAGAAGTCAGTGTATATGGTGTCCTCCTCCATCACTCTCCACCTTACTTTTTGAGACATTGGCTCTCCCTCAACCTGGAGCTTACTAATTCAGCTCTTCTGTCTGGCCAGTGAGGTGAGGGATCCTTCCATCTCCAGTGCTGGGATTATAGGACTGGGTCACTGTGCCTGGCTTTTTTATACATGTTCTGGGGACTCAAACCTGGATCCTCATGCTTTTATGGCAAGTGCTTTGTCAAACCTGATTCATCTCCAAGCCCATGATTTTTAATATGTTTTTTTTTGAAAGTCTGACTCCAGACAAGAATGGTGGGGATTAGGGGCACTGCCAGTCTATAGCTAAAGCTTTATTCACTCTGGGAATAAGATAATAGCACCGACTAATTTTAAACTTTCTATCCATAAAGCCATGTTGAACGATGAATGTGGAAAGGATAAGCACACCCAGCGAGTAGTGAGCCAAAGACAAGGCTCGTGTGTTAGCCCGAAAATGACAGATCATACCCTACACTGACCTACCAGTGCAATCTAAAATAGGTAACCAGAGAAGCAAAACTCAAATAGGCAAAAAGACAACACTGACAACAGCGGTGAGTTGAAGCAGCCAAGCCAGTGGCAGAGCTTTTCGCACACAGATTGGCTCTCACACCCACAAACACTGTGTGTTCTCTGAGTACTGAAGTACAAAGAAGAGTAAAGTCTCAACAGACCTCTAAGTAAACTGAGCAAATGGTGCTCTCTAAGGATAGTAAAATACAGAGTGGGTTTAATGAAACCCATTAGAAAATAAATATTACTTGTTCAATTAAAGAATCAGAAAAATTGGGGATGGATTTGATCAAAGTGTATTTAGCCATGTGTAAAATTCTCAAGGAATAAATAGAGAATTAAGTTTATTTTTAAAAAAAAAGAATAAAAAAGACTATGGAAAAGCAAACAAAGTCAGAGAGAATAAAATAAAGGAAAGCAAAAATGAATGAAATCGGCACAGCCCTCAGCACCAGGACCTGGGGCAGAGGCAGCTGGGTCTCTGTGGGATGAGGCCAAGCTGCTCTAGGAAGAGTTCTAAGCCAACCAGGACTGCGTGGTGGTGAGACCCCACAACAAACAAACACACACACACACAAAACCCCAACCCTAGTGAAATGGATACAAAAGGATGATAACAATAATCTCTAAAACCAAATCCAGCTCTAGAGAATGGCTAACAAAATAGAATTTAACCCCCAATGGCACAGGATAGAAAACCGAGACTAAGGACGCACAGAGGAGATTTAGTCAGAAACATGGTAAGAATCGTGAACTTGAAGTGTAGTTGAAAAGACTTCCTAAAATACTCACAAAGTTAGGAAAATCATTTTAAATCCCTGAATAAATGATAGATATCACAGAAAATAGTCAAAATCCACCCCTCCCCTAAGAGAAACAGCCAAGTTTCTATAAATCTTCAAAGATGGCATCTTTCCCTCATGGAAACATGGAGAACCAAAACTGAACAAAGGAATAGGTTAACTCCTGGGAACCAAGTAGAAAACAGTATTTAAAAAAAAAAAAACAGACTTGCAGGGCAGCCTCACGCATGCTCATAATGCAAAATCCTCGCTGATCTTTGGTCATGGAGAAAATACAGAATGCACTGTGACCAAGTGGTACCCCTCGTGGGTGGCTGGATTGGAAAGCCGGACACTCAGGACCTGGGGGCAGGGGGTTCAGAAAGGCACTGAGTGTTGTAGTATTGTCCCTTTAAAATTCACCTCCAATGTGACCAAAATTAAGCAGATTAAGGCTCTGCCCTGACAGAAGGGAGTGTGGACAGTAGGCGCTGTAAGCCTGAAGGACAGAAACCCTGTAAAGTACGACCTGATTCCCCAGGACTGTCAGGAGCCAGGCAGATACTGAGGGATCTCCAGCAGTGTAGCAGTCAATACACCTTCCCAAGAGGTAGGGCAGGCTGAGTTGTGGGAAAGGAATGGGAAACACTCATAGGTTAGGAGGTGGTGTACAAGGAATGGCCACCTGACCAGGATGGGCTGAGAGAACCGAGGGGAAGGATATGGCTTGAGAGACCAAAGGAGGAAACTGTCAGACCTGGGAGAGCCCGGTGTAAAGAAAGTGAGAATCCACACCAAGCGTTGGGGCCAGGATCTTAGGTGGGTAGGCAGGCAGAGAGATTTGGAGAGGGGAATCAGAGGGAAAAAAGGCCAAATCCACGATTTCCAATCAAAGCGAGCCGTATTTTAGGGTGCATCCAGGACTGACCAGCTAGCTGCCTCACCCTGTCAGGATTTGAGCGAGCAGCCCCTGCCGGCCTCTTGAGATCCTTTTAGTAGGAGAGATAAGGTGTTCACTGAAGCAAGAGAGTTGGCTGATATGCATTGTTAGAAAGATAGAATGAAAGGGAAGGAAGAAGGTATAAGAATATTATGAATTGTATAAAACGGGGTCACGAGTTTTTTGGAGGTTGAAAAACATGTTTTGCAGTTTACATCAGATCTAAGAAACAGGAATTTACTCTTAATTATAAACAGAAACTTTAACTTGCATTGACTCAACAGATGACAAACATATTTATTCTTCAATAACAAACAAAATCCTTACCCTGAACAGGACAAACAGGAACTTCTTCTTACCTGCAAGCAGAACCCTTAACCTGGAGACTCGCAGTAGGAAGCAGAGCTGTGAGCTCAGGGTGGGGCTGAGTTCACTGAAGCGTCAGTGGGTCCTTCCGCTGACCGTACACTCCATCTGTTGAAAAGAGAATGCAGGCAGAAAACCAACACATATACTCATAAGCTACTATAATGCAATGAGCATTCTAAGCAATGAGTAAATAAGGCTGCACCAGCATTTATATCATGAAGACACAAAAAATAAAAAATAAACCGTAAAGGGTGATGTTGAAAGTAAGTGTGGTTCGTGAGGTCAAGACAGTGTCCTCAGGTCCTCGGATGAAGTCTAAAGCAGAGAGGACCTGGGGACAGATTCCCCTCCTCATGTTCCTTCCATCCTGCTGAAACCGAGGGGTCATCAATGCCCATGGGCCAGTCCCAGTCCTCCACTGCGAGATGGACACATCTCGGTGACTTGCAGAGACAAACTGTTGTAAGTGGCACAGATGTGTGTGTACCCATTCCTATTGCAGGGAGCTCTGCTTTCCGAGGGGGGAGCTGCCCAACCTATCAGGGTCCCTGGCCTGACATTGGTACCAAGCAGAGGAACCCCTGATGCCTGCTGGAGGCGGGAGAGGAGGAGGCATTCTCTAGGGGACAGGGAGCTTGCTCTTCCTGTGCGTCAAGCAACGGTGGGAATCCCACTGCTGGGTTTGAGTTTCATACACACAGCAGTAAGCTGGAAAAGCCCCCTTTTGTTTCCCCTTCTCTTCAGTTCTGAGTGACCATGCTGTGGAATTCCTGGGTTTTAAGAGCCTTGCGTACAGATCACCATTCTCAAGGTCTCCTCTTCCTCCTTCCGTACAGTCCTGTGTGGGTAGCACCAGTACTGACCAGAAGGCATCATCCAGGAGCTTGTCTCCATGGCCAGAGCCCCAAGGCTTGGCATTCCCACCGTATCCTGAGCAAAGCAGTCACTCTCCAGTAGAGGCCGGGTACCCCTCTTCCTTCCAGGACACTTCCCCTGGCACCTTCTGTCGGTTTCCCAAAACAGAAGCCATGTTGATGATCTGGGTGGTGAATTATCCAGTCTAATGGCATGGAAATTAACAAGACGACGTCTTGAAGCCACCATCTGTCTCCACGCCATCTCCTTGTAGATGTTTATCAAGCTCAGAAATCTGCCATATGTGGAGCATCCTGTCCAAAGCAGATGAAATACTCTACTTTTTTTCTAGAAAATTCTGGCATTGTATGCAATGTTTTGTTCCTCCTGCAGTTGGCCTTCTCCTCTTGTCACAGGTAAATCAAATGGCCGCATCTCATTTCTCTCTCTTAGCTCCTCATAACCACGGTTCTGAGTGGCTTCTGCTTATGGAGTCTTAAGCCTGTTTCCACTAAGGATTTAATAACATCTTTCAAGTCTAGTCTGTTTCTACAATTTTGCCTTACACACTAGCATGTTTTGAAATGTCTTTTCAGGAATGATCTACTCGAGTTTTCTTCCTTGCGGCTTTTGTTCAAGTTTCTCTAGCTGTTTGTGGTTCATTTCCCATTCATCTCCACAGTGTTCCTCTGAAAACCACTTTCCATGTGGTCATGGTTCAGCTTATGGTCGCCTCTAGATCATTCACCCCATGTCCATCCTGTCACCTCTCCTGAGCCTCCTTTTCTGCGAGTCCAATCTCCCTTCTGAAGCTTTATCAGTCTCTGTTCCCCCGTAGTCACCCATGAATCCCCTGGTCTTCCTTCACCAGCCTATACATTGATCCACGGCCCCTAGACCCCAGACTATGCCTGCCATGGCCAACAGAATGTTATGAATACAGTTGCCAGTGCTTCAGCCACAAGTGGGAGGAGACATGGGATGCTATGCTGAGGAAGGCGGATGTCCGTCTCACGTAAGCACACATGCACACTGGGGTTTTCATAAACAACATTCAGGACTCGGGTTTCTACTCGGGCGTCTTCAGCGGTGTTCTCCCTGCCATGGACTGCCATGTGGGGATTCTTCCTGCCACTTCTATGTGGTAAGGTCTCTGAACTTCTCCCAGACACTTCTGGATCCTGGTCCACCATATCCAGGATGTCAAATTTTCCCTAAGTTCAGTTTTTATTGCATGTTTCCCCTTCCCCATCATCAGTTGCTATCTGTTATCCTTCAAAAGGAAATAAACGCTGCCTTAGGACATCTTGGGTGAAAAATCTTTGACAATATAAGTGGAATTTTCTTCCTTTAGGTCAGCAGTTCTCAACCTGTGGGTTGCAACCTCTTTGGGTCCTGCATATCAGATATTTACTCCACAATTCATAACAGTAGCAAAATTGCAGTTAGAAGTAGCAATGACATAATTTTACGGTTGGGAGTCACCATGGCATGAGGAACAGTAGTAAGGGTCACAGCATTAGGAAGGGCGAGAACCACTGCATTAGATTTTTCTCTCACACATTTTCTGCTGTGCTCCATGAATCTTCTATCCATGCTTCCTTGCCTCATGGAAGCCACCACCCTGAATCCCCAAGCGCCCTGCAGCCTCAGCCATAGCTGGCTTCTCCCCTGGGTCCTTCTTTAACAACCAGAGTAGCAGTAGCGGTGAGCTCACACCTTCGTTGAGATGCACTTACTGCCCATCACAAAAAGTGCTGTGGCACCTCCTTCTATTTCCCATGATGCCCAACAATGTCTCCTCCATGCCTGAGATTTGCTAATTTCCATTGCTCGGTATCATTGTAAATTTGAAGTCAGGCAGAAAGCTTCCTCTTGGGAATAGCGACTGTCTGCTCTCTGCGGTCCATCTGCAGGTATGCGAGACAATTGCTGTCACAGATCATAGTAATATGGGAGGGGTTTAATCTAATCAAGAGACTTTTGTCTGTTTTCCCCCTTTTATATGTTTCTTCTTTCTTTCTATATTTTTTTCATTTTGTTTTTAGAGACAGTCTCTCTGTCACTCTTCAGTGCAGATTGGACAGGAATTTACTCTGTAGCCTCATATTTGTAATAGTAATCCTCCTGCCTCAGCCTCCCAAGAGCTGAATTGTCAGCATATGCTACCAAACCTGGCTTCCTTTTCTTCTTTAATACTGCAGTCTGGCAGCCTATATGTTTGGAGAGCCTGTAGCCTGTCTCCTATAGCGGCCCGTCTCTTACCTGTCCACAGTGTTAAGACAGTGGCTTGTACCTATTTCATTCTCTGTGAGCATTTCCACACTTTTCTTTCAGCATAAAATTCACTTAAAATTTGATATGTAAAGGCATACATTCAATACAAGATTCCATTACCAAGTGTCACCTGGAGGTTGGTTTAAATGTATGCAAGTCCAAATGTCCAGCCCTGGTTAGCGTCTCACACAAAGGACATTCCTGTTCTGGCCTGTGAGAGCTGTGTCTAACTGAGCTCGACACTCTTCTCTTCACCATGCTGCTTTTCGGGAGACTATGGCAGCACACCTCCTCTTCCTAAGAGTAAAGGGGTAGCACCCCAACATTTGCAGCAGGACTCCCCAAAGGTGGGGAGGAATTCCCTCTCTGGCTCTAGCTTCCATGTGTCTGTGTTTGTAACAGAACAGGAAATCGGGTGCAGCACCAGGGGTGCTAGGCAGTTCCTGCTACACCACACAGAGAGCTTTTTACTCCCGGTGTGATCTAGTCACTGCCTGCTGCCTCTCACCTGGCTGTTATGCCACACCCAGGTATCCTCTAGAGAGGAGAATGTCTCCTGAAACATCTGTGCAGAAATTGTCCCTAATGTTGGCCCAGGCAGGCGAGAATGGTTCTGAGCCTCTCCCAACCCCAGGCGGGTACCTTTCCTTCCCCCAAATTCCTGTTCCTACCTTTCCATGGCCCAGGCTGCTTGGGGCTTCTGCCCCCCCTGACCTCCTCCCTTTTGCAGCAGGACCTGCTTCCTCCACAGGTCTTATAGGGCCTGGAGCCCCTTTTAGGTCTCTGCCCCAGAAGCCAGACTCACTCCTTCACCCTTCCAACACACTGAACTTTCTGCAGGTCTTGTTCTGCACTCTGAACTCCAACAGGCCTTCTCTGCGTCCATCTGGCCTCATCCCCCTTCCCCAATAAACTTCTAGAAAACACCATCTTCTCTAGAAAGCTCGCTTTCTTCATTTTCCACTCACCTCATAAAATCTTCTCTCATAAAGCTGTCAGCACCTCCTCCCCTGGGTGTTTCTATTCCTTCCTCCTTCGCTCTTCTGACCCTTTCCACATCCTGACCCACAGTGAGGTGGCTCTGCTCTTCCTCTGTTCCTGTCCTATTGGGCATCAGCTACTTCCAACTCTGCAGCTCTAAGAACAACCAGAACGTGCTGGTCCTCCCTCATGCCAGGCTGGGATCTCCACCACCTGCCCACGGCCACCATGCAGACCCAGGGGCCTCCTTCACTCCTGGGTCTTGTCATTTTCTTTTACTTACTGGAAAACTGAATCTCATCTCCATTTCTCTCCCAGACTCCAGGATGTCCAGACTCCTCCCTCCCCATGACTTCCTGTTCTTGCTGTCTTATCTCCCTAAAGTAGGCTGAGGCCCACCCCACACTCTCTGAGAAGCTCCCTTTCTGTCCCCCTTCCTGGTTTCAACCCACAAACTGGCATCGTTCCTGAGGCCACTGGCTTTCCTAGATACTCCTACCATCTCGTGGTAATGAAGATCAGCCACCCTTGTGGCACTAGACAGGTCAATCTGTACCTGCCATGAGCGAACTATGTCAGAAACCTAGACGGACATGCGTGTGTCTGTCAGTGATTGCTTGGGGGTTTATGAAGGGCAAGTGAACTCTCATCCCTCACCAGTGCCCTTTCCTTTCACCTGACAGGTACTTGATTTCGTCTGACATTCCTGTCATTGACAAGTACATGTTCTTCATCCAGTCTCAATTGATAATATCAATAACGCTCAGACCACATATTATATTTTGCATCATGAGACCTAGACAACAAGATAGGGTTAAAGCAGAGCAGCCTCAAGGGTCCTCCTGAAGAAGATAAAGACTGAAGATGGCAGAGAAGCTAAGAGAGTCCCTGCAGGTAGTTATGTGAGAACAGGAAGACAGCTGTGGGCTGTCGAGGTGCAAGGCTGGTTCAAAACACCAAGCTGCTTCAAAGTGTAGCACTGGCTCCAGGCACAGAGCTGGGCCCCAGAAGGATGGCCGTTCAGTGGTCTGCATGAAGAATGGTGCCATGCTGAGTCAGCTCAGGGACAGAAGCAGGAGTTTGTCACCTGTCAGTCTCATGATACATATGCCACATGGTCTAACGACCACAGTCCAACAACAGGAGGAGGTACCTCCAGCCCTGTCGGTGATTCCTGGACGGTGGCACCATCCTTTGGCCTGCTCTATTCAGTGACCCACAAACCTGGTTTTACTGATGTGGTTTTGGTACAGCCATGCATCCATGAGCTCCTGGTTGAATTTGGAAAGTTGATAGGTGGTAATGATTTGTTTGCATAAGGTAGCCCTCATAGTTCATGCTGGGCAGAATGGTTTTCCCTCACACAAACACGTTTCTACTCAAACAGGATCAAACTACTACTTTATAAAACTGAGCCATTCAGGACCAGGAACCTCCGAAAAGCCTCAGAACTGCTGCTCTGAGCCATATGGAGCAATTGACCCACAGTCCAGCCTGCCACCACAGCCCCTCGGGTCTATCCTCTTTAAAAGAGTTGTAACAACAGCCGCTACCCTTGTGAGTGGGTGGCACTCAGAGGATGCTGGGACACTGCAGGCATAGGACCCATCCTTCCCAGGCCACTTTGGTCAAGTCTCCAACGAGCTGCAGCCTCCCCTCACAGACATGCCCTTCTGGATTGCCAGTGTCCCTCAGAGCACTGCTGTCCTTCCACGGCCTTTCCATTTCTCCATCTTCTCTCTCAGAAATGCCCCACCTCCTGCTTGTCCCCACCAACTGGACCTCAAAGTGAACTCAATACCACCTTCTCGAGGAGTCGCTTCAGGCTCCAGTCAGCCTTCTCTCAGCCCACAAAGAGGATTTTTAAAAAATCAGAACTATCTCTCTGTGTGTTTCTACTAGCACCAGGGATACAGTTCCAGTCTGCACTCCTAATACCACACTGTCCTTTCTCCTCTGTGACAGTGACCTTGACAATTGTGCCATGCCTCATCCACCTCACCTCTCTCTAGTTTAGTGGCTGAATTTTTATTTTGCATAATGAGTTTAATGAAAATCACGACCAAAGAAAATGTTTATTACACATGGTTTTTATTTTGTCAGTTTAGTGTTCGTTCTGCCTCGGAAGTTTAAAAACCTACTTCAGATCTTCTCTTAAAACAATGATTTTGAAAGTAAATCCCTTAAGACTGAAATCTATCAAACTGTTTTGTTCCTGCAAGTTTCTGTATCTCAAGACAAAAGTCATGAGAACTGAAAAACGTTCACTGTTCTTTAACAAGGCAACAGTTTGATGAATACTTTGGAATTCTATTTATAAGGACGTATAAAGAGCCTTTATCCTGAAGACGTGTTTGCTAGAACTGGAGCCTCCCGTGCTCCTCTAGAACAAAATATTTGTTGTACTGTTTTTTGGTTTTGGTTTTAGTTTTGTTTTTTTTTAATTCTTTGCTCTTTAGACTGCTGCTTGAAATCTTACGTTTTTTTTAAATGTGTTGCCAGGTAAAAAAGCGATAACAAATTCCGTTGCAAAGAGCGGCCCGCCCTCCTACCTCCCTCCGCCACATACACACAATGATGCCTGCCCGTGTTCCCATCCTCAGCAACAGACTTTTGTTCCGGGACTGAAAAAGACAGCCTCCCACTAAACAAATAAGCTCTCCAGAGGGTGTGTTGTTCTCAGGTTTTCCTGCGAATTACCATGAATCCCTGCCGTTGTGCGGAGTGTCACCGGCACTTTTTTTTCCCCCTTCCTCAAGAAAAAATAAATAAGTGTGCAAAAAGCCCAATTTTCTTTTCCAGCCATGATTTCTCTGCCTCTATTCAAGCCAACACCAGTGTCGGTTGATGTCATGAGGAAATGGCTCATTCGAAAAAGCACATCTACAAGCCGAGCCTGCCCACTCACACTGTTCTTTGGTGAAAGAGGAGAATTTACACTGAGCTAATTTCTCACCTGAACTCAAATATTACCAAAGCAAAATAAGAAACAAAAGCAACGTGTAAGGAAACCCGAGGCCTGTCCTCTAACACGATGCTCCTAGCAAATCTTAGAGGACCGCGTTTGCGTTTACACTTTTAAGCCGTTGGCTTCGGCCCTGAATATGTTCTGAAGCCCACCATCTTCCCTCCCTAATTTCCGTTTATTTGGTTTAATGGTAGTTACTGAACATAAATGCCAAATTACGACGGCACTTTCCAGCTGCGTGTGGAACTTTCTATTTTAAGTACCAATTTGTGAAGAAAGGATGCTTCCAGCTCAGTTCTCATCAGCATTAGAGGTTTCAGCAATTGCCAATTATTTTTCTAAATTACCTATTTTAATTAAGTAAAATATTGGGAATTTAAGATTATGAAGTGTTCAAGCATTATTTCATCTTTAACTAATTACCAAAGAAAAGGAAATATATTTGGGGACCTTGTACGGCTATTTGTGAAGTGAAATGCTTGCTCTGTGGCTCCAGGGCCTTAGTTTAAGGGAAACAATAAAACCCCTTCCTTAGGTTCATCACCTATGGAGGTCCCTGCAGAGAGAGGACAGCCCGAGTTCAACGTTGTTTCTAGTGTAATGTAACACAGTCTATATGTTAGATGCTTGGCGTGGCAGTGGTAATGGCCACTTGGCCATCTGAATTTATTCAAGCTCCTCAGGGTCATTCCCAGAGGGCTAATATCATTGTCCCACTCCATGAAGTAGACCCATGCCTAGACGTTAGAAAGAAAGCCTAATTGCACCTGCAGTGATGACTGATGTCAGAGTTCACCTTTGGCAATGCCATTCCTAACTTGATGGTGGGTCAGCACCCTACTCCTCACAGGATCCCACATAGAAACAAGGAAAGCCAAGGAAGTCCACTCCAAAACTCATCTGCAGGTGGGTCCAGCACCATTAGCAACCAACAACATGACTTTGAAAAAGAATCACTTCATGCACACTGGGACAGCCCAGCAATGTTGTTTCCAGGCAGCAGTCTCAACTGTCCTCCGGAACTGTGTCCCTTGGCATTCCTCCCCTTGAACGTGGCCCATTATTAGAGCTTAGGTCCATGTAAGACACAGGTCAGGCAGGAATCCTGCTGGGCTGTGGCAGTGAGCGCCATCATCCTCAGCCTAGTGAAATAACCATGCGCTCTTGATGAGATTGTTAGAGGACGATAAAGGAAAGTGGAAAGAGTTTTTGACATTTATGGACACATTTCCACTTAGAATAACTTGTGTGTCTGCTTAGATGCTGGCTAGAAACTCCCCGCTGTGAGGAACGGCTGCCTTGTTTTGTTTTGTTTTTTTATTCAGATTGAAGTTTAGCTTTTAAACACTAGAGTGTAACCAAGAATCTCTAAGCCTGTGACCACAGCAGGTGTGGTTGATGGTCCGGGTCTGCAGCTGAAAGACTCTGAGGGCTGATGGGGGGATGGGGAGGGGCGGGCTCTTATTGGGTTTGTTTCATTCATCCATGGGATTCTGGAAATCCACTTGGAAAATTGTCCTGATGTGTATTTTAACTGAAATGATACTTTTAGGAGTTGTTTTCCAATCTATTCAGCAAGCAATTTTAAGTAATAGGTTTTAAGATACGAAAGAAATGAATTTTGTCATTGTTTCCAACATAATCGTAAGAATCTTGGAGTTTCTAAAGTGGAGTCTTCTGCATCGTTTAGATCTGTGGCACTTGACAATTCAAAGCATTCAAAATGATCTAGGCAAACTGAATGGATGGCCCAATTACATGCAATGGAAGTCAATAACGATAAAGGCGCGCCACTGTCTTGAACAGTAATAATCCCGTAAATAAAAGATAAGAAAGAAAACCAATTAGACTTTAGCATGGTGAAAAGATGAAGAGGTTTTGATGAGAGAAAACAGAGTACAGTCAGGAAAACAGCCGGTCGTTTTGTGGCTTAGCAACCCGACTGCTACTGAGTATAAGACGCATGGAGCTGACCACACCTCAGACAATGAGTTCTCAGTCACACCACAAGGCTCCCCAGGCCAAACACAACCTTCACAGATGACGTGAATGGTTCCAAGCACTGATCAGAAGACAGAGCATACAACCTACTCAGGGAGCCTATGCGGCTTTGCACCCAGTGGTACTGATCTCCAAAAGGAGGTGGGCATTTGAGAGGATATGCAGGAGGAATATCCCGATGTTGACTCTTCCGAGTCCTCTCTGGGACACCTAGATCCAGGCCAACATAAATGGTAGCACCCTTAGCAGTCAGCCCTAGCATAGGCTTATGGGGGGCGAGAGGCCAGAGAGAAACCATGGCAGCAGACAGGATGGCCTTGTGGCAGAGTTAGGCACAAACACCAGGCCTGTTCAGGCAGCTCAGGGTGGTGCTTACAGTTCCAGCCATGGACGTGCACCGTGAGGCAGTCACCAGGTTCCACATCTGGATCTGCCTCTCTGTCACGTGCTGTCCAGTAAATACCTAAGTAAATATTCAGAGAACCCTTTCAATGTGAGTTCTAGATGAAGAATAAACATTAGTTTTCTCTACATGCCATGCAAACTTTAGATTATATTTTCTTATTAAAACATTTTCGCCATTTTTCTTGCGTTTTGTTTAGTGGTGCTAGGATTGAACTCAGAGCCTTGTACGTGAGGACAGCCAATCTGCCACAGCCCCTGCCATTGTTAGTGACTCTTAGCTTTACCATTAACTGTACACCTGGACCGCGTGTGTCAACCACAGTAGTAAATCATGTCCTGCATGGCCATGACCCATGTACCACAGTCCTACCGTGACATTGTGACATGCCAATAAGGTTCAGAGCTTGCTAGAAACTAGGTGTATGGATGCTCGTAAGGAAGAGGTTATCATACACAATAGCTCTCTCTCTCTCTCTCTCTCTCTCTCTCTCTCTCTCTCTCTCTCTCTCTCTCACGCACACACACACACACACACACACACACACACACACACACACACACACACACACCCCTATTCATGGGACTTTTACATTCTCTCCCAATTCACCCTCCGCTGTGATGCCCTGGTCCTGGGACGCCGGTGCACTGGATTCTCCCCCTCCAGTCTCCCTTCCCAACAATCTCAGTTGATTTTCCGCTGTTGTCGAACAGTCTTACGAAGCAGATGGTCTCAGACAGAACCTGTGTTGTCCTCTGACTCTGGAGCCCAGCTGTCCAGCGCAGGCCTAAGTGTATTAAACTCACGGGCCTCCAGAGTGGTGCTCCTTTCCACAGTCCCTGTTCAAAGGCGCACAGCCTTGCTTGGTCTAGCATCCATCCCCTGAATAACCCTTCCCTGTAGCTGAAGAGCTGGCCACAGGACATCCTTCAGACCCCTGTTTTCTTTCCTCTGTTGTAAAGCCCACAGTAATTACATTAGCTCTTCCCAGAGGCCCTCGGCATCTTGAGGCCATGATGTACATAGAGATGCAGTCGCCTCTGCCATGAGGGCGCCACGTTCATGGACTCCAGGAATCAGGCCAGGGGCTTGCATGTAGAGGAAGGGAAATGATTCTGACTGCCACCCTCTTGCTGGAGGTGTCTTTCTAAATCACATCTTATCCTGCTGCCCTTATTCATTAACTCCTGCTACAGAGTCCAGTGTTGTGAGGTCCCCACCCTCTGGGTCACAACTTATAGCATCACCATTTAGGAAACCACTCTCATTTACTTGTCCCATGACATGGTGACACAGTGACTTCATGACACCGTCACAATGCAGGCTGTAGGCTGCTCCATAACGTTGTCCCCCTTTCTCTCCAGTCAGTATCCCCACTTGGGCAGCTTTGCTGGAGGTGGGACTGCGCACTCTCTCCTCTGGTGCCAGTTCTGGCTGTCAGTGCCTCTGTCTCACGTCTTCTCCACTTCATTGTCCCTTATTCATCAGCCTCGGGAGGCCCCTCCCACAGGAAGGCAAGCCCTCAGGAGCAGTCGGACCATGACTGGAGCCCAGCTTTTGGTGCAGTTGCTGCATATGTCAACTGTCTGCATATGCAGGATGCAGAGCTCCTCACCAACCCCCCTCCACACACACACACACACACACACACACACACACACACACACACACACACACACACACAGTACAGACTACAATCTCTCCTAATAAGGAGAAAAGATGCAGGCCAACTCTTTACCACTGCCCTCAGCCCGGGGTGCTCCATGAGCCCCTGTGCTCTGTCACTCCTCCTCATTTCTGCCATGTCAGCTCTTCCTGGGTGTCAAATGACACATGGAAATGGGGCCAATGCAGTACAGTTTGCTCCTTGGTTGACAACTAATAGGTACTGGCAGCCAGAAAGACAGACCCAAGAGCCCCCAAGAGGACACAGAAACAGTCACAGTTCTTAGAAAGGGCTGGACAAAACACTGAGTGTTCACACCTATACCTCTATACCATTGTCCTCGCCCGTACACAATGGAGGTGAACTCTTGCTGTTTTGTGCTCTTACAATCCTCCCCATCACATCTGGAGGAGAAACCTGAAGTTCTGTGAAATGGAGAAGCCCTAGCTAGCCTCAGCCTGTGTCCCCTCCCTCAGCAGAGTGCGACAGTGGCCATGTGGGAACAGCTAGCGTGGAGAACTGCAGACATCCAGGGGAGCCAGTCGGGCGCAGGGAAAGGGAGGGGAACGGCCTGCCTGGCTGACCTGGGCTGCTAAGCCCCTTCCACCTATCATTACTCTACCTTCCTACTGGAATGAGCTGTTTGAGCCAACGAACCCTTAAAGATCAAAGCCTCCATTTTTATGCAAATAGCCAAGAGCCATAAAACCTGAGAGAGAGGAGTCAGGAATACAAATTACAGCTGGAAGTGTCTCAGGGAAAGGTACAGGAAGCTTTAACTCCTGACAATGACAACTTCCTAAACGTGTGTTTAAAATTGTTTGTAAGTGAGGAGAGGAAGTGGCAACAGGCAACCGGAACCTCATTGCCTATCTGAGGAACCACAGTGTTTAGGCGACTTAAACATTCAATTCTGAATTACATCTTATTAGAAACTACCTCCACCTGGATGCACAGGTACCTGCTCGAGGGCAGCAAACCCAGCCCTGAGGCTGAAAGTGGGTCCCTGTCTCCACTTTTAGTTTAGAAGCCCATTTTGCAGGCTCAGCGGGACAGTGAGTGTTCACAAGAGACCGCGCCCAGCTCTCCCTGGACACGCTGTTCTCACGTCACTTGGAGGCAAAACATGCCACAGCAAAGAAGCCACACCAAATGCCATGCCTAGGCCTGGGGCCTCGGTGTGACCCCAGGCAATTTGGTGAACTTGTCTGACACGCCCCGCCCCCTCTGGTTATTGTGTGCTGGGGGAGGGTCTCATGGTAGGGTCTCTGAGCATGTGTTCCCTCCTCTGCCCTTTTGTTTGGACACCATGTCTTCTCGTTTGCCACTGTATTCAGCTGACTCGCCAACTTTCATGGGTTTCCCTGTCTCCCGCCCATCTTGCTGGGCCAGGCTGCCAGGCTTGCCCTGTGTCACCTCTATGGCCAGCGTCTTCCCCACTGAACCATCTCCCCAGCCCAGGATACATTTTCTAAGGGGTTTAGCTTTCACATCTCCCTGGAATGGGGGGGGGGGTTAATCCTGTTATTTTCCTCTATAAAAAAATTTAAGAATTCAACATACCCAACGAAGAAGCTGCTGGCCCTTACTATAAGTGTATCTGTGTCGTTTTTAACGAGAACTAGTACTGGATGTCTAGGGAAAGAGTTCTGGACCCAGTCCTACACTGCAGACCTCAGTCCTTGCCCTTCAGGACTCCCTCCAGGCGTACCTCACTGCTCCTGACTCCCCCAGCCTTGTGGTCAGTGGTAACACAATTCAAGCCATTGCATTCCTTCCATAAATTATCTTACTTGCTTTTGTAAGATCAGTGGTGGCATTGACCAAATTATTTAGCCTTCCTGGGTTTTTCTGCAAAACCAAGAGTATTAACTGTTCTCTGGAGTCGCTTCATCAGCAATATTCGAGAGGAATGCTCAAGTGTGTGGAAGGATTCCAGAGACAGAAATCCCAGTGTTTTTCTGCAGTATTGACTACTTCCCTCCCTCTGCTGGTGGCTCCGTCCCTGGTCTATCAAGAGGTTCCTACTCTGCCTTTCCATCCCCACCTCACCCAGAGACAGCCCTGCTTGGTCCTGCAGGGTTTCGGTGCAGCCTTTATATATCTTCAATTATTTCTCACAGCAACTGTTTCTAAAAACCATTATTAGATTAGGGGCACAAATACAGAAATCACTGTGCATATACGAGCCCTCTGCCTGGCTGCGATGAGCCATCGCCAGCATTTAGCCGCTCTGTAATTTGACGAGGTTTCTGACTTTGACAGCATCACTGCTTCCAGAAAACTTACTAAAGGTTCTGCAGCTATTTTAATAATCAGGGAACTATCATGAAAATATATCTGTTCATAACAAAAATTCATCCTTCAAGAGCGTCCAGACTAAATTATAACGTCCCACTTGGCACACAGTCTGCCTCTACATCGCCTTATCCGAGATATTTAATTTACCACAGAACAAGCACAAATATATTTGTATTCATTTTCATGCAGTCTCACAAGTCACCAGGACTTAAAATAATGGAGGTCCTGACCTGCAGGTGAATAATTTCTTTTTTCTACTTCCATAAGCTGTACTCGTGAAAATACCTTGATTAATTAATAAATGCCCCTGCTTTGTGCTAAATCTCAACAAAATTGCTGTCTTGTAGAAGCTCGAGGTGCCACACACACAGTATTGACATCGCATGGGAGAGCCGGGCACTTTAATGATTAAGTTAAACAGTTATTTCGCCCATAACTCAATCTCCTTCCAGTTTCCAACCCCAATTCAGAGTCACTGAACCCGAAAGCTGCTGGGAAGGATCTCCGTGCTCAGCTTAATTTCCCCTCGGTGCCTACAGGAGCAACCTTCCCTCCCTGGAGGAATTCCCAGCACAATCCCATCTTACCTTCCTTCCCTCAGAGCGTCTGCCCATGCTCGTCTTCCTGGCTCCCCTTGCTTCTTCATGAGCTCTCTGTACAGAGGAGGCCACTGAGGCGGGGCCAGCCTTACAGCTGCAGAGAAGAGGAGGGTCTTTCAGGGCACCACACCTTATCTTCTGCCGTCGGTGGTGTCTCGGGGCCCAGAGCTCTAGGTCATCCAGAGTTTGTTCTCACTCTTGCCACCTTACTTCCTCCATCCTTGCAGTTGGGTCAGCTTCTCCCCCACCCGTGAAACACCCTCCCATTTCCCCTACACAAGCCATACTAGCACGCTTTTTAAAAATTATTTCTTTTAGTTTTTGGTACTATAATATAATTACATCATTCCTTCCTTCCAAACCCTCCCATATACCCCCACTTGCTCTCTCTCAAATGCATGGCCTCTTTTGCATTCATTATTGTTACACGTGTATATGCATATGTATATATATATAATATATACATATATATGCATGTACACACATATATGCCTAAATATGACCTGCTTAGTCTGTATAATGTAACTTGTATGTATGGTTTGAGAAGTGGCCGTTTGGTACTGACTAACCATTTGGTGTGCTCTTCCCTAGGGAAGACTTTATTTCCCCAGCTCTCGGAGTTCCTTAGCTGCCTGTAGTTCTTCTAGGCTTGGTGCCTCCTGAGCTCCTGCCCTTCCACCCAATCCCCATCAGCATCTATTGTTGTCGTCCCTGTTCAGCTCATGACGAGGCAGCCATGGTGGTGAGACTTAATGGTTGTCGCTTCTCACATTCCTAGGAGACACAGCCGTGCAGCAGATTCCCTGCTTCTCCTGCTCCTTCTGTTTCCCACCCCATCTCCCACCATGTTCCCTGAGCAGTAGGCGTAGGCACGAGTGCTGTGTAGATGTATGCACCGGGACTAGGCTCCACAACTCTGCAATTTGATACCTGGTTGAAGTCTTCTGTGACGGCCTTTGTTGCAAACAGGAGCTTCCTCGGTGGGGGAAGGGACTACACTTACTTCCCTGTGAGTATAAGGATGGATATTTAGAATGTAGTTAGGGATTATGCCAGTCTGGACTTTTTTTTTTTACTTTTATTTTTTAGGTTTATTCACTTTCAGTTTTTCACGCAGTGGCTGTACTGTTTCTGAGTTTTGCTTGATTTTTTTTTTCTTGATCTTTTCTTCCAGTTAACTCAGGCCCTTGAAAAAAATTGTCTGTTGGGAAACACGAATACACTCATCCATGAAAATGGAATGGATTCCTTCCTGTGGGTCTATACGTGTAACCAGTTCATTAACAATTTCATCATTCGTATTTTGCATGTACTTGTGTATTTTGTAGATTTCTGTAAATACAGCTGAACAATACCATCTTAAAAATAGGATGACCGTTCATCTTAGTATCGGCCCTGGTCCATCAGTGCCCTCATGGGTGAGGGGTTGGTTAGCAAAATCTGCGTCTTATTCTCTAATTTGCCTTGGGTGTCCTCTGACCTCCATCTCACCAAGTGAGATGCCTCCAAGACTAAAAGCTAGCACTGCCTGGCATTCCAGGAGGAGTCATCAGAAACTACCTGAGACTCAAACCCAACACCACTCTGACGGAACTCAGAAAGAAATTAAAAGCATAGACACGTGTTTGCTCTAGCTACAACAGTTACATCTCTTCTAATGTCAGCATGAAATTATAAGAAAGTCAGTATCTTTTGATTGCAACTGACTGGAAGTGCGCCTGCCAGAGAGCATTTACCTGGAGGGTCAAGTCTAAGTGCCTGGGAGAAACGGAAAACTCCATCAATAGTAAACGTTTCCCCTGCCAGAACCACTATCACTTGGGCTGACCTGAGGGGACGCTGGGGGACTTTGGCCAACTGATAGAGTCCCTCCCAGACAGGAGAGCCACACCTTGGAAGGTGGTGAACTTCTGCTTGGGAAGAACAGTTAGGAAGAAGCCAAGGGTGATGTTAGAAATCTGTCCTTATTTCCAGTGTTTCTCGGGATACATTCTGACTTTAGTAGGACCGTGGTTCTCAATCCTAAACTGTGTTGAAGTCACATGGGAAGCCGCATTCAAAGTTCTGCCACTGACTTCCCACTTGAACAGTGACCCCAATCCCTGTCAGTGCCTCCCGATAACCCGAGTCTAGTGAGTCCACAGCACAGTGAGTCCACAGCACAGTGCTCAAGTGCCTCCCGATAACCCGAGTCTAGTGAGTCCACAGCACAGTGCTTTCAGCTCTTGCTCAGCGGCTGCCAATCCCCTTCTCTCCGGCTTCCTCTAGTCCCACAAGAGAAGAGACTCAGCTACCAGAGGGGTGGGCAGTGCCGATTTCCTTAGGTCCTCACGCGCGCTACCAGGGCTGAGGCTCTCCCACTGTCTGGCCCACAGACGTCCAGGATGCCATCGGAAGCTCAGCCTGCTGTGGACACTGGCAAAGCCCCCTGAGCGTTGCTAGCATGCATCCGGGCTAAGATGCAGGCAGCGGGACCAGCTAAGCCAGGCGAGGTGCCTGGGGCCAGATCCCAGCATTAGCCAGAGTCAGACAGCAGTCAAGAGTCTATCGAGGCAGGGAGGGCTGTGTCTGACACAAACTTCAGGGGTGATAGAGATCCCATAGGCAGCAGGGGGTGCCACACGGAGCCAGCACCACCGCAAGAGCCACTGGACCTACAAGGTTAACTCCGCTGTGACCAAGTTTCCCTAAGACGTGAGAACAATGATGGCCACACGTACCGCACATCGGTGACTCAAGCAAGGGACGTGAAGAATAAGGACCCTGTGCTTCCTGCCTGAAATAGTTGGACCTGCCCTAGACACCCATGTCACTGTGTAGCTCACTTCCCACCCGGGGATTTTCAGCCATGCCCACACCCCCGTGGGATCCAGCTCCTCTCTTGTCAGCTCCAGCTCTTAGCTCGTTTTAAATGCTGGGGGAGTCTTGGTGTAAAAATATTACTCTCTGTGCTTTCTAGCTGCTGTAATGTTGAACTTTACTTTCCCATTTATAAATTTAGAACCGGATAGCTCAAAAATGTTCTAGTATCATAGTAAATGTTAAATTTTATAAGAGAGTTTATACCAAAATAGATGTGGGCCTTCTGCCTGAATTCCCTTCGGTGTAAGCAGGAGCTTTTATTGTAAAACACAAGGGTTGGTAAATAATTCCAAAACTAAATTTTCAAAGGAAAACAGAATTTATAGACATGGGCTGTTCTTTGAAACCTATGTATTATATCTGAGTGTTAAATAGACTCTGTGACTTGGTTTTCAAGCTGCCACGAATCTAACACCACCCCTCCCAGAGGGGCAGAAACTGCTTAAGTGGGCAGTGTTTCAGAAAGTTCCTTCTCCTTTTCCTGTTCTCATTCCTAATTGTAAAATTCCAGACTTAAAAAAATAGTTGGTTTTACAGAAAAAAAAAAACTTCAAAAGAAAACCACGAAACTACACATTTATAAAAATACTTAAGGCCCTACTGCGAGGAGATAATTGGGAGGCAAAAATTGAGACACAGTGACAGAATGGTGTTTGTTTCTGTTCGTCCTTGCCCATAGTTACCTTAATCCTCAAATCCCTCCAAATGTCTCAGTCAATGTGGCAGCCTGGTCCTCACGGCTTCTGCTTCTTCCAGCTGCCATTTTGCTCTCTTGCTCGGAACAGTGAGGAAGCTTCCTGTGAACCGACCAGGACGTCTCCGTCTTTTGAAGCTCCTGTCTCACTGCCCAGTGTGACTCTGCCTTGACTCCTGGTCTTGCCCCTGAGTCCAGTCCTGGGTCTCTGAGCCCCAGGGGTGAGGGCGAGTATCCCAGCTGCCTATTTGGGTTAGGGGTCTTCAAAGGCCAGAAATCAGAACTGCAAAGCCTTGGAGTCCCTAGGACCAGTCACCTCCAACAGGGCTGTTGGGACTGAACAACAGAACCCACAGTTAACAAAGGCCGCAGGGGTCAGCTTTGCTGTTGCTCCACATGGGACCCCTGGCCTGCCTGATGCCAGAGCCCTAGGGAAGTAGATGGGCCATGTAGCTTAGAGACAGGAAACTAGAATGAGCCTCTCTCAGCGCTGAGTGGTACCAAGGTAAGGATCCCTCAGCCCTAACTCCAAGGCCTCAGCCAACTGTGCAGTGACAAAAGTTTCAAACTCACATGGAGCATTCAGATTGGAGTCTATAAAGTGCCTGGTGGAGAGAAGCCCTGAAGGGCAGCTAGTACAGTAATGTCAGTCCAGGCCAGGGGCAACCTCAAAAGATGCAGAGACAAGGAAGGCATAACCTTGCTTAGAAGCCCTGGCTCTGTATTCCCTGCATGCAGGTGGGGACCCTTAGGGTTCTGGGGGGGAGGAGGATGAGCAGCCAACAGGAACCATGGGAAAGCTTGATAGAAACAGGGACTCACTCAAAAGTGCACTGCTAGCAGCAAGTGACCATATTCCTTCAGTCACCCGTCATCTATATACTGGTGGTTTAGCAGTACTGGGTTCCAGAAATGCATCCTAAAGAGACAAAGCTTCAGTCTTAAGGATGCTACTTTCCTGTGGGGGAAAACATACCAGAACTCCAGAACCCCACATCCTTAAAGCACCTGGATGTTAGGGAAAGCTCTGGAGAATCAGCTAAGGGCAGCAGATGAGGAACATCATGTCCAGTCCAGGTGTCCCTGAGGAATTCAGAGTTAAGGCTTCGAGGCTTGCCCCGTGGCTTAGTCAGGGTGACTATTGCTGTGATAAAACGCCATGATCAAAAGCAACTTGAGAGGGGAAGGTTTATTTGGCTCACAATTCCACATCAAAGTCCATCCTCAAGAACAGGAACTCAAGCAGGAACCTGGAGGCAGGAGCCGATGCAGAGACCACGCACAACAACAGTGTTGTGCACAATGCTGCTTCTGGCTTGTTCCCCATGGCTGGCTCCCCATGGCTTGCTCCCCATGGCTTGCTCAACCTGCTTTCTTGCAGAGTCCAAGATTTCCAGCCCAGGGATGCAACCACCCACAATAAGCTGGGCCTTCCTAGATCAGTCTCTAATTAAGGAAATGCCCTACGGGCTTGCCTGCAGCCTGATCTGAAGCAGGCCCTTTGTCCATTAGATTCCCTCCTCTCAGGCGACTCTAGCTTGTGTGGGTTGGCTAAAGCTAGCCAGCACAGCACAGCCAAGTCCAACTGATAGGAAAGACCAGGCACAGCCATCACTGCAGGGCCCTGGAGAGTGGGCGGGGAAGCGCTGGGAGACTAACTGTAGGACAGAGTAGAAGAGAAAGGGGAGAGAATGAAGGGGCTTCAGTGGATCAGCACCCCATTAGCTTACTTTTACAAACACAGTTTTAAATCCAGAATGGGCTGGGGCGGGAGGCACTGAGCTAATATAATACAAGTTTTCTTATTTGAAGTTTTTGCTGGTTTTACTAAGAAACCCCTTTGATTCGATGGAAACACAAACTGAATGTAAAAGAAACGCCTGTGTGGGTAACACGGGGGTGCCTTGGCCACGGTGGCTGGAGTGGGTCCCAGGGCGTCCCTGCTCTGCGAGGGGCATGTGAGAGCGTTTTGTGCTGCTTTCCTGTGCATCTGGCAGGGGAACAGTGGCTCTGTCTTCTCCCAGGCTGTCTGCGTTGACTGCCTTGCCTGTTCCGTTCGCCCTGCCCGACGACGACGGCAAGAGCAACAACAAAAATGTAGATTAGAATCAACCCTTTATTTCGGCGTCAGTGAAAGGATTATTTAGTTAATTGGTATATTGATATCCCCAAACTGCTCACTGTGCCAAGTTATTAAGAATAGGCAGGCGAGGGGCAGATTAAACTTTGGATCACCTGTTCCTTCGGGCAAAACACATCAAGCAAATTGACTGCAACCAAATGTCATATTATTTACATGGCGTGCACAATTTATTTCCTAAAAATGTGCTCCAGACAAAAGATGTGAGTTTGCTCTTAAGCATATAATAGGCCCCACTTAATAACAAACCTCTCCTATGTACCCTTCTCTATAATTAAATCATATGGAAAAATGTCACAAAGCAAAATAAAATGTATTTATTTCAGCCATATCTTCCCACAGCACGACATGAGATCTGAAAAAAGAGTCACTAAGCATTTTTCTGCCATCTGTGCTGGTAGGGGATACGTCTCCTAGCCTGTCACTGTAAAATATTCCATTTCGAATTAAGCATAGTCTCCTTATTACTATCTAGTGTCTGGCTGGATGAGCACACAATCAGAATTCCTTAACTGACACAATATTTTTCCCTTCATACTTGTTATTTTGTAGCAAAAGCCAGTCTGCCATAATGCCTTTTTCTGAACTTGCATTGTGCCAAAAGAGAGAAGTCATTACAAAAATTCATTTGTTAAAATCTCCTCCATGCCATTTCAACTGAAAAAATTAAGTTGCAGTGTTTTCCAACAATTGCAGTTTCTCTTAAGCACAGTGTGTGTCCCTGTGACGTGGCCCATGTGCTAGGTGAGCCTTGCAATCCCCCTTTCGCTGTTAGCTTAGGAATCACCAAGTTCCGGTTCAGGCCCTTGACATTCAGACAAAGCCTAAAGGTTAGGCCTGGCTGGGCTGTGGCTAGAATTCACAAGAACTCCAAGGGTTGTTTGCTTTTTCCTGTAGTCAGCAAAGATCATTTCTCAGCGTGTCTGTGAGACGTGAAGCCCCGTCCAGTCTTCCTGGGCCACGTGCTTGGCTCAGGAAGTGCCAGGGGCCAGGCTAAACACCAGCAGGACACATCTTTTATCACTGAGGCTCCCCGAGTAGACGGCTGGCATGCTGTTGTTTCGAGACTCACTCGCGGTCATGAGCTGGTCCAGTGGCCCAGTTACAAACCAAAAGCACCAATCCATATTAAAAATTCCAACCCCATTAAATTAATCAAGTGCAGTTTACTTGACAGGAATTTCAGATACAATTGTATCATTTTGATCTTGATTATACAGAAAAATTATGGTTTTGCTGAAGTGGAAAAACTGTACATTACTTAGTTCGTCCCAGAGTAAAGGACTACATTCACATAAACTATCTGAATTCCGTCCAAACTCTAAGAAGAGGAAAGTGTCCACGTTTTTTAGACCCACTCTTTCTTTAGTGCTTAAAATATTTTAGTAATATTTTTACTGGATCGCACCCCAGTTTGCACATAATAATTGCATAATCTATGGAGTATAAGGTGGCCTATTTTACTTGTCTACACTGTCATATTCAGAGCCGGGTCAGCAGGTCTGTTCTGTCCTCCTAGTCACACCTTAGCCCTTTCTCCACAGTGAGAGCACTGGCTCCTCCTTCCTCCTCCCCAGGAAAGGAAAACAGTCCCTTCCCAGGAAAGCTTTCTAATCATCTGTGCAGACACCTACTGTGCTGGAAAAGCCCAGCGCTCTCTCTTCTGTCTCTAGCTCGCTGCCTGTTCACAGGTTTTTGTGCATCCCTCCCACACTCCCGGCCTCCTGATCGCCGATGTACCCGTGGTTTCTGTGGGAGCGGTGTTTCCACCTCCAGTATTAGCGTGATGGTATGGCGCTTGGCTCTCTGTGTCCTCCACTCCCATCTCTGTTCTTATCTATAGCAGGATTTCATCTATTTTTGTAGCCAAATAGTATCACATTTGTTCATATGTATGTATATATATGTATATATATAAAATATTTCTTTGTGAATTTCATGTACCTTTTGCTAATATTCACTTTCTCCTCCATCCAAATGTTCCTATCTCTATACTCTCTTCTCAAACCATTCATCTTTGTTTAATTTTAAGCCCATCAGGACCAGTTTGTGCCACCTGAATATCCTGGATGTGTAGCTTCCACTGGATCTAGATGGACTTACCAGGGGCTACACTCCTAGAGAAAATTGACTGTTCCTCTCCCAGGAACTAACAATTGCCAATAACTCCTCAGCCATGGGTAGGATTCATTTCTCTCACCTCCCCTCTCCATGCTGGTGCTGGTCTAGCTTGGGCCTGCATGGGTCTCGGCATGCTATCATAACGCTATGAGTCCATATGTGCAGCTGTGTGTCTAGGTCCTGTGCATGCTGTTGTACCCACTGTGAGTCTGTGTGTGTAGCTGTGTGTCTAGGCTATACAGTTTTCTCGTAGTCATCTAACACCTATGATTCTTTCATTCTTTCCTCTCACTCATCCTCAATGATCCAGGAGCCTTGGGAGGAGGGGTGTAGTATACGTGTTCCATGTAGGGCTGAGAATTCTTTAGTGTCTCCTGCTCTCTGCACCTTGGCCCACTTGTGGATCTCTATGTTAATCGCCATCTGCTGCAAATAGAAGCTTCTTTGGTGAGGGTCGAAGATGCATTGATCTATGATAGCCATTAGGAGTCACTTTAGTACTATGTGTATTTAGTAAAATAGTAGTAGCAGCTTCCTCCCTAGGACATGGAGCCCATCTAACCATAGGCTCTTTGGCTCCAATAGTAATTTCAGGTATGGGCCTCATCTTGTGGAGCCAGACTTAGTCCAATCAGAGAGTGGTTGGTTGCTCCCATGGCAGGCATGCCACTATTACTTCTATGGGCATGTCCTGCTGGGCTAGTCATTATTGTAGCTTGTAAGGCTCACAAATGGGTAAAACTGATGACTGCATTTCCCCTCTGGCAGCATGTACAGCACTTCCTGCCCTCTGAAGACTAGCCAGTAGGGATGAAGCTTCCGAGTGTTTACCAGCTTGATTTCCCCATGTTCTACAACTCAAGTATGTGGTGTCTTCAGCAATAGGGTCTTACCCTCAGTTTCCGGAGGGTAACCAAGACCTTTGGCAATATCCTATAATGTTTGGGGTTCTGTGGGACCCCACGGGTCAACAACTCCGAAAGAAGTGTCCCATTTGTGGCGCTGGGCTTTTTATTTATTGTGTTATGTGGTCAGTATATTGTTGTCCCATTATAGAATAACTCCATTTTAACTCTCTCTCTCTCTCTCTCTCTCTCTCTCTCTCTCTCTCTCTCTCTCTCTGTGTGTGTGTGTGTGTGTGTGTGTGTGTGTGTGTGTGTGTGTGTGTAAGCTTTTTATAGTGATAGGTTTCTATATGACTTTCTCAAAAAGTTTTTAACGTTACTTATCTCTCCCTTATTTTCTTCTACCCAATTTCACCACCCCCACCCCCACCCCCACCCCAGTTTAACCTTTCCTGTTCTATTATTTCCTTTTAACCTTTTATACCATTGTGTTCGATCTTTCCTTCCTTTAAAGCCCCTTCCCATGGCTCCTAAGTAATTCTCTGGTTTCTTCGAGTATTTCGAATAAAGCACAGGGATCTGAAGATTCAAAGCTAATACCCACAAGTGAGAGAAAATGTGACATTTGTCTTTCTAGGCCTGGCTGTCCTCACTCATAATGATTGTTTCTAGCTCCATCTATTTACTCTCAAATTTCATTTCTGTTAATATCTGAATAATACCTCATTGTGTAGATATATCACACATTCACTCTCCATTCATCAGTTGGTGACTATCTAGATTGTTTCACTTTATAGCTATTCTGAGCAGAGCAACAGTGAGCATGGCTGAACAGGTACCTCTACAGTAGAATATAAACTCCTTTCCATTATGCCACAGAGCACTATTGTAAATGGTGCTACAGTGAAGGTGGGGTGCAGATGCCTTGTGGAAATACATGCTTTACTTCCTGTGGGTACACGTCTAGTAGTAGAATTACTGGGTCACACAATTCTCTATTGTTTCATAGTATATATGCCAGGATACAAATGTGGAGGTCAGAGGACAACGTTTGTGAGTTTATTCTCTCCTTCCAGCATGGGTTCAAACTTGGGCAGTCGGGCTCAAACAAGAGCATCCCCCACCAAGCAATCCTGGTGGCCCTATTTGTAAGAGGGGGAATTCCATAATATTTTCTGCAATGGTTGACTAATATTCATTCCCAACAGATGCACGTGATGACAGTGAGTTATTAGCTCCCTTGCCTCCATGTTGTCTTGCTGTCCTTTGTCTCAGCCATTCTCCAGAGGTGACCTCTCACTGCTGCCTTCATTTCTGTGTCTGTAATGACTGGGATGTGTGGATATTCTTTCACTTGCCTCATGGCCACTTTTAAGGACTATCTATTTATCCAGTTGCCCATTTGTGAAGTATATTATTATTTAGGGTTTTTTCTTTGCCTTTACCCTTAAATTGAGTCATGTATAGATTCTGCATAGCAACCCCTTGCTACTTCTTTAAAACCAGCCCCACCATTCTCCAGAAGTTACTTTTTGACAATAACAATTCAAGTTAAATTGACTTGTAAACTATTAAATGGGACATAAACCTTAGCCGTTGTCACTAATAATATCATTAAAACTGCCAGACTCTTTGCAGTATTGATCTCATAGGTTCCCATCTGAACATAGGACTTAGTCTCGTGACATCAATTTCACTCATTGATTATTTCATTTTAACACTCGTTCATAGCCTGCCTCTGAACTTGATCTCAAATGTTCTCTGTTCCTGATCCAGCCCATTGTGACTGCAGACCATAGGTCTCTAGCATTGGCACTGGAACTAGGATACAGAGAAACAGAGCAGACACATCAATGAGAATTATTGAATGGCTTCCGCTTTAAACACTATGCTACCTAAAAAACAAGAACTGACAATGACTTTGACCACAGCTGATGTAACCTATTGCTCTCATTAGGCCTGCCTGTAATTCCTGGTTCTTATGTCTATATCTAAAGCTGAAGTTGGGCTCTCATTAAGACAAGGGGATACAATCTGTATTGGAAGCACAGATGTACCCAACCCCAGGATCTCCCTTATACTAGATCTCTAATCCATCTTGTGGTGTGACCATAGATCAAGGCATCAATATAGAGGTCAAAAGTGTCCTATGGAGATAATACTGGTCCTCTACACCAAGCACTATTTTAAAGGAATTTTGGAAGCATTAAGTATTTGCGGCTGTGCGACCCTCCTCTGACTAGTGTGCAGTATTGGTGTTGTGGCCACACTCTTTGAGCTGGAAAGATGGATCCGCTTCCAGCCTAAAAGGTTGAAAACCAACTCACTGATTTACTAGCTCCAAAAAAGGTCTATATTTTATAAAAGCTTCCAGAATGAGAACCAACACAATTCAGTAGTACATATGCTGGTTGCTTCTGTGCTTGGTAACACAGAAGAGTCCCTGAATGGGCCTGATTTTTTTTATTAGATATTAATTCTTCTGTATGTGCTCTACTGAGCCTTCTCATAGCCAAAACTCATGAGAAGTAGCACTGGTTTGAATAAAATGTTAATTCTGTGGGTTTTCTTAATTAATAAACCCTGTGTGCATTGAATGCACTGGATTTTAGACTGTATTATGATGAAGCTAATTACACTGTATAGGTTCACTTTTAATATGAGTTTTGTTTGTTTGTTTGTTTGTTTGTTTGTTTGTTTGTTTTTTCTGGTGCTGAGGCTGGCTTGGCAGTGCTCTGTCTCTGAACCACACCCCCGGAATCACATCTTTGGGAATCAGTTCCTAGGATAGAAAACAGAGTTTCAGATGCCAAAGAGAGAGTACCTTTGTAAGGGAAGAAGCCAATGTCACGGTCTCCAAATAAGGCCAAGGTTCAGGTTGCGCCGGGGAGGCAAGCAGAAATGATACATACATGAGGTAGTTTGCAATGAGCTGAGCAGGTATGGAATAACCTTGGAGCTGGACGGAGGCAGGGAAAGTTTTGGGGTACACAGAATTGGCTGCAGTTCCCACAGCTGTGAACCCTGCTCCATGAGGCAGCCTGGCCCCAGCCTTGGAAGCAGAAATGGTCACATGGTCACCGGTTTTGATTATCCCAGATTAGGGAACTGGCAGGTGGTGGTGGTGGTAAAAGGACATTTCTAGAATGTGCCTGGGGATCTGGCAAGGAGTTCAGAGGAGATAAGCGGTTGGGCAGGCTGTGTGGGAAGAAGCCTTAAATAACTGCCCTGTAAGCTTTGTGTTTGAGAGGGCATTGGTAATGGAATGCCAACAACAAAGTGCACATTCCTGGGGATCTGGGAGCCCAAGATCAGGTTGGCTTCTTCTGAGGCCTTTCCTGGGCTTGCAGATGACCTTCTTCTTGTGTCCCCATACGTCTGTCCCTGCCCCCAGTCTCTATGTCTACACCCCCTTTATAAAAACTTGAGCCCAACCTATGGCATCATTTTGTTTCTGTAGCTTCAGCCTCAAGGATCAGAAGTCAAGGTTTAAGGGTCAAGTAGGAGTTGTTGGGCGAGAGTGGAGGAGGGGCGCCGGCGGCTCAGGACAGGAAAGCAGTGCTTAGGACAGTGCGGGTGGCCCAGTTGTAAGCCAGAGAGCCAGGCCAGCTGGGCTAAGCGTCAAAGGAGAGCTTCTGGGGATGGCTGTGCAAATCAGGAGGCTTCATCACAAAGAGGCTTAGGGGCTGGGGGACTGCTCACCTTTCCCCAGGCTTCTCCCAGATAGAGCGCGCTACAGAATTCGTTGACATCATCTGTTCCTTGTCAGCCTCACACTGTCGAGCGCCAAGGACTCAAAGTAGCTCTTTTCATTTTTGATTTCCCAACCACTTAGTCAGCGGTGAATAGCTGACCTGAAAGGACAATTCCCAGTCAGACCTTTTTTTTTTTTAACCCCAGACCAAGGGTCATGTGCCTGCAGTTTTCTCTAAAACCAGTAGATGGCGATCTTCCATCCTTGGCGGGTTGACCCGCAGGGGTTAGCACAGACCTTTCCCCTCCAAGGACAGACCTTAAACTCTATCTTGTCCTGGAATCTGAGGCCCAAGGCTAGCTCACCTTCTTTGCTAATTTATGCTTGTTCCGGATAACCTAGAAAACAGCTGCACAAGGATTAAGATCTGCACTGGCGGTGGCTAGTCTCTTTGTGTTCACCAGCTCACACCGATGGCGTTCTCCAGTCACGGGATCTCACAAACCTCCCATGCCTCTGGATTTCTTCCAGTTTTCTCAAGTCAGTTAGTTGCTGCTGCTGCTGCTGCTGCTGCTGCTGCTGCTGCTGCTGCTGCTGCTGCTGCTGCTGCTGCTGCTGCTGCTGCTGCTGCTGCTGCTGCTGCTGCTGACTGTCGTTGTTGTTGTTGATTTGTTCCATATTAAACCAGTTCAGGGGCAGTCAACCTTTTGACCTCCCAATATGAGGTTGTCGTTTACAAATGTGTTAGCCACATTCACACTATCCTGGGATACCTGTGACTCATGGGCTGCAGGCTACACACACCTGAACCTTTCTGTTCCTCCCCCAACCTCCTGTTCCTTCTCACTTGTAGCCCACACTTAAGAGAGATTCCTCTTTGCGTTATAATTTACCTCCTAATTCCAAGGCTCACCAAGTAAAGTGGACAGCAAAGAACCTCACCTTCCCAAAGCCTCAGAAAATTTTAGACTGACTTTTCTGTGAAATAAAATCATAGAGATCTTTGCACCAACTACCAGCAATACAATGCACTTCGTTTGACTTCAGTGCCTAAAAGATTAAAATTTTGATATCAGCCATAATATTTTAAAGCAAGCTAGAATATGTTGGCGGTTGTATCAAGAATCTATTTGATGTCAAGGAATATGGTTGATGAAATGGCATGGCATATGATTGACAAACATGGCATTAAAATGTGGTGCTGGCCGTGGAGTATCTCAAAGATGGGGGAGAAGCTGACCCCTAACACTGAGGGCAGAGAAATGCAACACAGTTGAACGAGGTGTCACCAGCACCAGCTGAGGCTAGCTCAGAGCAGGCACACGAGAGCAGTTTGCATCACCTTCCAACGTAGACCCTCTCTGCTCTATGTCTGTTTCTGCCTCAGCCGTAGAGCTAAGTTGGAAGAGGTGGAGTTTCCCAGGGTCTCACGGCGCCCTGGTTCTGCAGCAGAGGATGCTGCCTACCGTCTACACTCAGTGCCTCGTCCGTAATAGCATGCTTATGGTTCTTCGAAGGTGAAAAGGCTCAGAACTAATCTGGAAAGAGGATGCACTTCTGTTCTCTTCTTCACAAGAGGGAGGAAGCCCGTTTCAGGCCAGTTGACAGTGACAAAAGCAATGAACGTAATGGGAGGACTAGAGAAAAAACCAGAGCTTTCTTTCTGGCAGACTATGAGCAGTAACGTGTGAGCCTGCAGCTTTGGAGGTCCTCACTGAACCCAGTGTGTAGCTAACCCAGATGAGTCCTCGTCCCCCTGCCCAAGAATGGAAGAAAGTCAGCAGCTTGCCTCCGTGGGGGAGGGAGGGGCACTTTCCATCACACACTCTTCTGAGGATTTATTTTTATATCAAATAAGAAGCCCATCAACCTGGCACATGGTTAATGTGCCTGCCCTGTGAGGGCCCTGTCTGCCCTTGATCTTCTCCATAGCCAGGGCCCCAATAAGTATGCAAATTGCACAACTGTCGTCTAAACATAGTAATGCCCTTTACTAGAATCCCTAGAAACCCTGAGCCTGTACATTTGATTAAGTCACAGTGTTATTTTAGGACAAGACAGAGGGGTTGGGTACACACTGAAAATTGGCAGATAGCTTTTAGTATCAAATTTAAAGCCAGCTTTGTAAATTTGCAGTGAACCCTGAACCTCTACCCTTAGTTAGCCCAGAAGATTCTGTGCCCACAGAGTGAGCTGACCTTCACTTCAGATATAATTCTCCAAAGGCAAGCTACCAAAAATGTAAGGAAAATAAACTGGAATTTGTGGTCCTGAGTTACAAGAAATTCCATTTTACTTAGGAACGTCCAGAGAAAGCCTCTTTGACCAGGTCATGGAGTGACTTTTAAAATCATATATCTGTGTGTACATATACACGCTTTCTCACACATACATACACACACCACACATGCTCAACACTTGTGCAACTCTATGTGACAGCTATTTCTGTTTCGTCTTAGAGGTGGCACTGAGGTGAATTTTTCCAGGGGAGAAATAGGCAACACTGTTCATAAGCTCGGCTTCTTGCTTCATTCTCTAAGGCTGGGTCTGAAACACGTACTGGGTTTTCCATGGGAGTCAGGCAAGCTATGAACTTGAGAGGAGGGGTACAGAGTCCAGGGCAGACCTCTGGCCCAGGAGCAGTGTGATCTCTAGAAAATCCCAATTTCTCTTACCCCGTTCCCAATCTGTGCGACATATCCATAAATGTGACCTGACCATTTTTAGTCTAGGAATAAAACTTAGACAAAGACAGGAGACTCAAGTTCTTAGACATTTTAACCTTTATTTTAACTTCAGTGAAAACACTGAAATAAGTTACTTACTCACTAATGGTGGATATGGTTAGGTAGAAATTATGTTTGTTCTTATGAAGGAAGATTATGAGTATTTAAGTGAGTGCAGAGTAGTTAAGACAGGGACAGAAACCATCCAGATAAAATCCAGTTAAAAAAAAAAAAGGAAAACAAAACAAAAGAAGGTTCTAGGGATATACCAATAAAACCTTAGCTATGTGCTAGTGGGAGAGTGTATTTATGTGTGTGTGTGTGTGTGTGTGTGTGTGTGTGTGTGTGTTAAACACATGCAATGGTTAGTAAATATGCATAAATATTACATAAATAGCCAAAATGGCGGCCTAGCCTGATCTCCACTGCAAACACAGGAGGGAGGGAGATCACTCTCCACCCTTGGTATATGAAGAACCGTATCTCACAAACACAGAAGTGACTGTCCCGAGTACAGCTGGTTAGCAAAGACCTGAAGTAGCAAACTGCAGCCATCTTCTTCAACCCCAAGTCACTAAAGCCTCTGTTTAACCCTCCACCACACCCCCACCCACCACAGCCCTTTCCTCATCTTTGTTATGTGGAGTTACCCCACTGCTCCCTGCCCAGTTTCCTGAGGAGGTGATCCAAGGACAGCAGACATCCTGGTGCCACCATTCATTAGAACTGAGGGAACGGTCCTCATGGTGTGAGGCTCAGAGGGGCTCCCAGCAGCCAGACTCAGCCAGTGCAGATAAAGTTGGAAAGTTAGATGAACCACCATTGGGGTACTTTCTGGGGACCAAGGAAACACAAAGTGTCGTAGTGTGTGTGTGGTGCAAGGTAAAGCAGGGTTTCCTGAGACACGGTCCATGATGCTTTCCCATATAAAGGCACGTTGCACTACAGAGCAGCCAAGCATCAGGAAGTGGACAGTGCTTCCCGTGTACTCTCCTCCACCGACAGTTCCAGCGCAGCACGCAGCTTTGGGGTCAGAGTGGAAAAAAGGATAAACGGGACCTTGGATTTCCGAAGTCTATTGCTAGAATAATTTGTGTGTGTCTGCTCTCTGTCTCTTGGTCCAGGTAAAAGGTCTGTTTTCCTTATTTCTGAATAGTTATCTAATTCAGAGGTCAGAGCTTCTAAGTCAAAATAACCTCATTGGAAAAAAAGAACAGAAACATGATTAGATCAGTTAAACTGGTGGCAGAATGTTGTCTGTCCCCTTTCCCTGCCCTCAGGCGCATGCACACAGCCTCACATATCCCCCAGGCAGTCAGTAAGTCCTGCCTTGTACTGGACACTGGGCCCTCAGAGCCAGCACACCCCGGCTGCTGGCCTTCTGTCCTGCTTACAGTTGCTTCTGCAAAAGCTGTTGTGACCTCTGGTTTAATTCCAAACATATAAAGCCTTCTGATTTCTACATCAGTGTCAGTCTGCCAGTGAAAGGAGAGCACAGGTCTAATAAGGAGGCAAAAAGACAAGCTCATTCACACAGCCCAAAACTTCCTGTCAGGGCACTGCCTTGTTTTCTGTTGTTTGTTTTGCTTCGTTGATATTTGTAATTTCTAATTTACAGCAACGGTTCTCAACCTGTGGTTGCACAGGGGTCGCCCAAGACCATCGGAGAACAGATGTTTACACTACAATTTATAACACTAGCAAAATTACAGTTATGAAATAGGAACAAAAAAATTATAGTGGGGGGGGTCACTACATCATGACGAACTGTATTAAAGGGTCACAGCGTTAGGAAGGTTGAGAACCACTGATTTAGTGGATGTCTGTTGAATGGTCACCAGATTACAAGACACTGTGCTGGAAATGAAAAGGAAGATAGCAGAGAGAGAGGGGGGGGGGAAGAGAGAGAGAGAGAGAGAGAGAGAGAGAGAGAGAGAGAGAGAGAGAATATGAGGAAGAAGGGAGGAGGGGAGACAGGAGGGAGGGGCTAAGAGGAAGTTCCTTAGGAATATCACTGCATAAAAGTACCAAGAGACAGACCCGAACAGAACACTCCTTTCCTCTTTTGGCCTTTGTGACCGGCTAAACCATTGCCTAGGAGCGACGGGGCTCAAACTCACCATCCAACCTTCATTTAAGAAGTAGCAGGTCTCTGCCACAGATCTTGCCTACCCTATGTATGCCTGGCTACCATCCTAACTATGGAGGGTGAGATCCCCCTTGTCCCTTGAAGGCAGGATTCATCTGTATTTCCTGAGGCCATCACAGTGGTATCTACTCTGTAAGGTTATCCCACACTTGCAGGCGGTGTACCCGAATGCCAGACAAATGAGGCTTCTCACCCTAGGCCACACAGGCAGACCCTCCAACCCAGGCTGGGCAACAGCACTTCTTTTCCTTCATCTGCTCCTGAATTCACCTGGCAGGATAACAGTGCTCATTCCATTTTACCGGAAGCTGCCCCAACCTCGGGAAGTCACCCATCCCTGCGTCAGCTTTGAAAGCCTTCCAGCCATCCTGTTACTGGATCTGATCATTTACCCCCTCTAAGCCACACTGCACTCCGTTCTTTCCCCTCTCTCTCCCTCTGATCTTCCATCTGACCTGCAGTTCTAAGAGATTTAAGCTTCTGCTCAAGGTTAAGTTCTCATGGCCCATTTCCTGTGTGCTCTTGCTTCTCCGGGGGAAGCAATCAATCACTTGATTGATAATTTCTGAACAATGGAGATAAATACTTTCCATTTGGGAGGACCTACGCTTAAGGTTATTGACAGGTGCATTTGTCAACCTATCACGGTGGCTTCCCAGAACTTTTCTCTACGTCTAGCTCTAGTGGCTTCTATTCTCCATGATGAAAATGGGTAAGCACCATTTGTCACGTAGGTCATCATAATATTCTAGGGAGACTCAGCGGCAAATGCTGCTACCGAGTCCCATTGCGTTTCTAAGTGGGCTTTCTATCTCTCTAGCTGCCAAAAAGGAATTCCATTCCTTTCCCTTTGCCAGCAGCAGCTTGTGAGATTCTCCAGTGTACAGGGAGCAAAGTGCAGTCTCTTTAGGTTGGAAATAGACACCAAAAAAAAAAATATGTTTTCCTAAGCAAATTCACAAATTATTAACAAAGATGACACAAGTTATTATAAATGTCTACCTCTCATGGAGTGTGTATATACAAAATGCTATGTATATTTCTATCTCCTGCCATTTAATTTCTGAGCTCTTTAAAGGCTGGGGCTCTGAGCTCTTATGCACCCGGGACAAACACTCCGGTGAGCTTAGCTAGGTAGGAGGGGAATCTTTGCAACCAAGATTGACAGCCTCTCTGTGAAGTCAAAGCAGCCTAAAAAGACCCTTGGGTCACCGTGGTGACAACTGTGTGGCCCACAGGAGGCAGACACTGGTCTCAACCCCACCTGTGCTGCTGCTGCTGCTGGAACCAGAGCCTTTGACCCTCCGTGTCCTGCTGGCTGAAAGCCGCTTACTGACCTCTCTGCCGCCATGCACAGACTGTCCCATAAATGAGGGGTTAAAGAATCCAGGCTTCCAAGTCTCCACAGGAAGCCCTGTAGGAAACTTGTACCCACCCTTTAGCATCTCAGGGTCACCTACATGACCCAGCTGGCCACTTGGGGACAGCAAAGGCTCAGGGCAGCAAAGGGAAGAGCAGAGACTGCAGAAGAAAGGGCCAATTCTCCATTCTCCATTCTTCTATGGTCCCCAGAGATGAACACTGCGACCTTGTTCCCAGTCTCCAGCCAGCTGTCCTCCTCCCCCTCCGAGAACACTCCACCCCCAGGATGTGTCCCTGGAAATGTACCCTCATGTGTTAGAGACAAGGAATTAGAGATGATTTGCTGGTGATAGGCTGGGGGTGGCTGGGGGTGGGGGTGGGGGTAACCCAGCCACAACATTTTATGAACATTTTTTATCAGTTAGACAGATATGTTTCATTATCCATACGTTAGCCTAAATTTCAATTTTGTTTTTGTTTTCTCCCCACTGGTTAAAATGAATGTGGTTCTTACTCACTAAGACAAAGCCCTGGCATCCCATAATACCTTGAGCCTCCCTTGCCGGCAGAGAAGGGAGGGTCCCCAAGGCTAGAATGCCCGCATAGTTCGGTTGCTGACTGCAGAGCTTTACAGACTATGGCTTCTGCAGTGTCCAGCCTGCAGCCCAGACCACCCAGCCGAGGACAGTCCAAAGTTTCAAACGGTTTCTTCAGCTTTGCTGCTGGAAGGGAGCTTTAAAGGTTCAGGGTCGATGTCCAGTGAATGACCAGTATTCAGCTCAAATAGGTGACCTACGAATGTTTTTAGAGCCTTACCCTGCTTGATGGGTGTTTCCTGTACTGAAAGTGGGAAGCCAGTAGAAGTTTTGTGGGGTCCACCGTGAGCTTGGGGGATACCTGCTATTTCCACCAGTGGATTAGTAACAACTCTCACCCATGTCTAACACTTCCTTCTCGTGAAAGCAGAGAGTGGCAGAAGGTTGCTGAGGAAGTCGCTAACACTCGGAAGTTTTGCTAAGTCCGTATTTTACTGTATTTATCTCTCTATGAAAATGCAATCAAATCGCTGTCTTTGCAATGTTATGTCTGCAGAGTCAGTCCAAACAAAGCTGGTGTTGAGGGCCACTGCCTTATTCCAAGGGGACAGTTCCATAGCCGCTTCCTGGAAGTCAGGACACACCCAGGAATAGACTCTGCTCAGGCCTCCCTTATAGCAAACAAATGTCACTGAAAGGAAGAATTTCGAAGTATTCCATTCGATGTATTTGATCAAATTCAATTTAGCTAGGCTATGTAAGACTCCTATGTAGACTGAGTTAAATATGAAATACGTTGTACTCTGGATTCACTACGTCATTTAGGTTTCACAAATAACCTTACTCTGAGCGGTTTGCCTTCTAGACAAGCTGAAAGCAGCAGATCCTCACCAGCTCGCCCAAGGCCACGGAGGCCTTGACTGGCAGGGCGCAGTCCGCTCTTAGGGTTCTCACCGTTAGTTCAGAATATTTTGCTGTGTGCTAGAGGAGCAGAGGCAAGCACTGTGAGAGCAGGGCCGGGGAGATTCTGCCTGTGCTCGGCGGTTAACGAAGCTTCATGGAAGAAATGTGAAGGCTCTAGAATCAGAGCAGCTGGGCCCATGCAGCAAGTCAGAGGAGGCTGGCTCCTGTGGCCTTCCGGAACTGTTAGCTAAATGAGCGAGGAATGGTCGGGCCAACAGCTGAGAAGGCCATAAAGGCAAACGGTCCCTGGTTCAGGGGACATGCTGGTCCCGACTGCACCCAGAAGGCTTGGCCCTGAAAAGGAACCAATGAACAGCGGTCAGCCCCTCGGAGGTGACTTAGCCAAATCCAAGCCTCAGGGAGGTGCTTAACACAGAGGGCGAGTGGTGGTCCTGACTTTCAAGGCCTGGTCTGGAGGCTAAACCTCCTGTCAGGTCCTCCTCCTCCTCATTGGTAGGGGCAGCTTTAAGGACCAACCTGTCCTAAAAGTCACCAATTCATAGTGAGGATTGAAAAAGAGTTGGGAGAGACTGAGAGAGAGAGAGCAGGGAAAGCCAGAAAAAAAAACTTTAAAGTTCTCCAGTCCTGATAGGTCGCCAAATAGGAGGACCGTTACAGGGACTCTTCTTTTCATTATGCCTATTAAATGGATCAGATGGTCTTACTAAGCTTCTGTTATCACAATAATTAAATGAAGTAATGTCCTGTGCCCAGAATGATTAACTATGTCTCTGAAATTAAGAAAATGGAGGTTTATGATTTTAAAACTATAACCATAATGAAATTGTATGTCCCTTATTGATTCTATTATAAAATATTTCCTTTTTGCATCCTTAATTGAAAGCAGGGAAGTGCTAACATGGTTGAAAATAAAGTACAGAAAACTCCCCAGGCTGTGCTGCGGGGAGCCTGACACTTGGGTGGGGGTGCTGTTCACTAGAACAGTGTCCAGGCTGTCCTGGGAGACGGTGAAAGGAGTTAGGTTTAGCTTTGCCAAAATTTCTCTGTGAAAGAGTTTCCTATAACAGGGTCTTGTTCTGTTCCTGTTGAACTTTAGCCAGTGGAAAATGGAATATCCCCCACCATCGTTTTAAATTAGCCTTCTACTGCACACAGAAGACAAAAATCAATGTGCAAATTTAGCTCCTTGCACTTGGCTCCTTAAGAAATTTACTGTGCTGCTAATGCACGGCCCTCAGAGGTAACGGAACACCGAGTAACGGGAAGCCTTAAAGAAACACTTCTTATTTAATATACGTCTATTTAAGCAGCAAGTATGTTCCGTATGAAAACTGTTTGCTGAGTGCCTCAGGTTACAGCAGCTCTCTACACAGGCCTCAGTGATATAGCCCAATAAAACTGTCACTCACCTAGGTCATGTGACCATGACAAACTAGTGGTGAGACTTGGAGTCTGGAACGCTAAGGAATGTTGTTAGAGCAAGCCTAAACAACTATACAGTGTGCTTATATATTACCTTAGGTTAGGAACTGGGAAGAGTTTCCTCAACCCCTAAAAAGGAAAAGGAAGAGTGCATGCTCGCTCTCTCTCTCTCTCTCTCTCTCTCTCTCTGTGTCTGTGTGTGTGTGTGTGTTTGCATGTGTGTGCATGTGTTTGCACACGAGCATATATACATTATTCGCACAGGTCATACCAGGTTCTACGCAACTATCCTAGGTAACTTGTTGCTACGGAGGCCTGGACTTTCCTAGAGGAGTCATAACTGAGAGGTCCTAAGACTGTCCATCAGCCCAAGACTTCTCCATAGATTCCCACTGCTCACTCCTTCACACAGCAGGAGACAGGTCAAGAATCAGGAAGACCTCTTTGCCTGGCTTTAGGCATCTTGAGGAAGGAAATATGTAAAAATCCAGAGATCCACAAGGAAAGCAGGAACTGGACATGCTGGCAAAAGGCCATGCTGAGGGCCCCCGGGCAAGCTCCGAGCAGTCTGCCTGTTGTGAAAATGAAAACAGGACAAACAATAGGAGCTGGATTGTGTTGGGGAGAGTTGTTCTGTCCTATGACTTGGTACCAACAAGCCCAGGGAGGCCATGTAGCCGCCAGAAGCTTCAGTAGGAGGTTCACTGGGCATGCCCTGCTTCTGTGGCAGAAAGGGGGTGTGGAAGGGATCTTTGCCACATGAAATAGCAGGGTGTCTCACACAAGGAAGACAAGAGTAAGAGGGGAGCGGAACTCTTGTCTGTTGTCACCACAGAACTTTGCTGAAGTAAATTAATGGGAACAAGTGGCCAGTGTGAACCCCAAGTGTAGTAAGAAGGGGGACAGAAGGCCTTCTTCACAAGTGAACTCACAGTTCCTGGGACATGGGCCCATCTCCAGGGCAAATGCAAACACTGGGCCCACATCCACTCAGTTCCAGGAGACGCTGGAGAAGTCACAGGACCTAGGATACATGGGGCTTGCTGCTGATTGTAAATGCTGTCTGTCAGTGTGCACGAAAGTCAGAGTCACCATGGAAATGCTGGCCAGTCCTAGGAATGGAAGGTGTGAGCTAGTTCAAGAGTTTCTTAAGGAGCAGGACGTACCGAGTCCATCCTCTAAGCAAGTGGCCTTGTTCTGACTCCTCACTAACACAGGATCAGAGACTGACCCTCAATCCCTGTGCCCTTCTCAGCTCGGAGGTAGTGGTGGTGAGAATGAGGGTCATAGCCAAGTCGCAGGGTAAAACTCAGTATTCTTTGTTTCTGTGAGTCTCAGTTTCATTTCCTGGTTCTGAGTCCATGTTCCCAGCCAGGCAGGGGACTTCAGTCAACTCATGTGCAGTTTGGCTGTGTATAGGTAGACATCTTCTCTCAACTTATGACCCCACCCCACTTTTCTAAGCTTAGCAAATCACCCTCCTGTTCCCAGCAGCAGAGAGCTTCTGTCCACACCGTTCCTCAAGCCCGATTGTCTCACACGCACGCATGCATACACACATACACCTCACAAAAAGAGCCACACCACATACACACACATCATACTCACGCACACACACATACACCACACATAGACACACACACATCATACCACACAGAGCTCACCACAAACACCATACCACACAGAGACACACACATATACACCCCTTACCACATACACACATACCACAACACACACAGACACACACCCCATATCACACAGAGACACACACATATACACCCCATACACACAACACAACACACACACATACACAGACACACAGACACACAGACACACACACACACACACACACACACACCTTATAATCTAACTCTACCTCTCTCGTCAGCATGAAGCTAATCTGTAGAGGACCACGTTGTATATCTGTGCTTCAATCCACCCACTGTTGGTTTACATTTTTACTAAGAATTTAGGACTTGATTCCACATCTTGTGGTCCACTGGAGCTGGCTTCAGGCAGGTGAATTTTTCTACCCTACTATACGTGATAATGCCTCACCCCCTGCGCTAACTCACAGGTAAAATTTGATAGCAGTCTAGTTTGATAAAATTCAACTACAGAAATCTTTGTGAATCAGTCCTGAGTTCTCCCTAGTCTCTTCCACCTCCTGATTGGTCAAACAGGGTGTGTTTAATCAGCCTTTACCCTCCATGCCCTCCATGTGTGCAGAGGGTCATTTGCATGTTTACCAGTGAACACTCACAGGCATAGAAAATGCTCTCCCAAGTAGTTTTCTGTGGCGTGGGTATAGTGGGAACTTACCAAATGTGTAGGCTTTATTGACATTATTCGATGCTACATAAACTGCTTTGATGGTCGTTCACAACCCAATGCTGACCCTCATCAAAGTGACTCAGTACTAACTCTAACTCAAGGAATGTGTACGTAAGCACTAGAGCTACAGAGTGGGTGGGACCCAAGGAGGTGTCTTTGGTGTCTTTCGAAAACTACTCTCTCGTCTCCAGAGTCAAACCCTAACCTTCAGGCCCTTGCAAAGCTGCAGTCACAGCAAGGGGAGGGTTAGCCTGTGTGTGAGGTGCTCCACAAAGCAGGAAATGGGAACGTTCTGAGCCTCTGTTTCAAGGAAGCACCTGGCCCATTCACATAAGTTGTCGTTCTCATACTTTGTCTGGTGCCATTGTCAGTCCATGACCTGCGCCAAATTTCCCTCGGTATCTGCATCATCATTCCCTGAAGCTGCCTTTGGGCTTGCGTTGTTCTTGTATCTTAGACTTGAGACACAGCCATCAAGGTCCACCCAGGTACCGCTCACTTGTGGAGACTCCTGTGCTTTGATGCAACTGTGCCTTTAAGAGCTCTCATGGTGCTGTTACTGTGCAGACATTGACTTGGGGCCATTAAGGAATGACAGCTAAAAATGAAAAAACATCACTGACATGTTAGCCTATCTTTTCTTGTTTGAAGTTTTTTAAAATATCATTTATAGTATATCTGTATGAATGTTCGCTTGCGTGCACGCACACAGGCCAGAGAAGGCATCAGAACCCTGGAAGCAGAGTAACAGAGAGTTGGGAGTTAGCAGGTAGGGCTGGGAATCGAACCCAGATCCTTTGCAAAAGGATGATGTGCTCTTAACCATTGACCCATCTCTCTAGCTCTGCTGTCTGAATTTGGGACAATCTCACAGGTAGCTCCTGCTGGCCTGGACTCACTACGTAGACCAGGCTGACCTAAAACTCACAGGACTCTGCCTGGCTCTATCTCCCAAGCCCTGAGCTTAAAGGCATGTGTGAGCATGCCTAGCTTCGACCTTTCAACATGGAAACCTAGATACCTTGTTGGCCCAATGAAACATAATAGGATGCCTGGGGAAACCAAGCCAAGCTCGTTTAAGGAACTAATGGAATGGTGGCTTCAGGAGACATTTTGTCACAGAAAATTAGAGTGGAGGTTTCTAATGTGTGTACAAAGATCCTTTGCACAGTCAAAGGAAGTGTCACCCCAAGGGGGACACACCCCATGTCTAACCTAGTTTTGCTGCAGAGAAACCAGGCCTCTGATGAGCTGATAAGAAGTTGTGTACAAAGGACAATAGCTGCGCTGAGTAACGCGGGCTCGGGTAGCATAGGTCTGCTGGTGGACGTTTAGCCGGTTTCTCACCAGTCCTCTTAGAGTCACTTAGGGCACAGTGGAAAACACAGTTATCTATTGCCAATGACTGGGGGCTATTCCTCAGCAGCATGAAGAACAGAATGAAGTGGGTGCTGCTCTGATGCCCGCAGAGAGAAGCCGATGCCACTGCTCATCTTTTGTACCTTACTGGGCTTCCAGTGCACGGACCAATAGTCCCTCCCATATTCCCTTTTACACAAAATGACACCATGTTCCACTTCACTTCCTATTAGGACCCCTCCAGTCAGCTGCCTCCTTTTGTGATGGAGGGGGGTTAGGGAGATGTACAAGAAAGTTCTGTGAAAGTGTGTTTACGTGCAGCCGCCAAGCCTTCAGCATCAACAGTCAGTCAGCTGGTCCTGGTGCCATGAGCCCAGTGCCCGTGACTGACAAGGCCAGCATTCACTGTCCCTGTTTATGTAAATGCTGAGGCCTGGTCACTCCGGGACATGCTGCTTGCTGCTTCTTGGTTCATGCTTGCATAGGTCAGGCTCCCGGGTGGCCTGTCACTTACCTTTTTTGTAGGTTAGATCTGGTAACATCACAAAAAGTATAAATCTTTGAGAAATAGTAGGAGAACCCCAAAGTAAGGGATTCTCTTCCAAGGAGACAAACCAGGAGAACTGGGTCATTTTCTAAGCAAGGTCTTAACAATACAAGTGGAACTAGACCCGTGGTGTTGCCGTTCCCATCCTGGTAATTGGTGAGTGGTGTTCACTGGGCTCCTAGGAGAAAGCTCTTAGCTACAAGCCTTATGTGATGACTTGGATCAGGAGCTATGAAACCTACATAGAAATAACGTGAACAGAAATTCAAACACAAGCATGAACATTCTTAAACTAAACAAGAAGTCCCCAAACACCTCCGTTCACATCTGTTCTCTGTAAGCACAGCCCTAGACAGGAGCTCCAGAGACTCCTATCCTTGAGCCCAAAGGCTTGAGCATCTGGTCTCCGGGAAGAAGATGATAGGCAGGGAGTGAGCTGGCTGGCAGCAAAGAGATTCGAGTTAGATATGAGAGACAGGCAGACCCTACAGGAGGAAACTGAGCCCAGTGCACTGGGGTCACTAGCTAAGGTCCATGTGGAGCTCATCTGAAGACCCTTCCAGACAGCCCTAAAACTTACAGTGCTCCTCACAACATGCGTTTGCCCCTAGAGCAGCCATGGCTGATCTCTTCTTCCCTTTTCTTCTGATTTCTCTTCATTGCTCAGAAAGATTCATGGGAAGAGAAGCCAGAGAGAGCAATGGAACCTCAGGAAATTTTGTTCCATGTGCCAGAGCTGGAAGGAGGCATTTGCAGTCACATGGTCCCTCGATACCCTAAGAGACAGAGCTGAGGGTCACTCGGTCTCCTTTCCCAGACTGTCTCTGTAACCATTGCCACTCATGTTCACGTCAGCAGCCCCACCATGCTTCTCTGGAACACATGGCTGTTCACACACAAACTGCTTGTCACCCAGAAACAGCCCAACCAGGAAACTCCTTCCTGGCATTTCTTGCAGGTTGGAGCTTACAGTGCTATTTATATTAGATTGTTGTTGTGTCATTGTTGTTGTTGTTGTTGTTGTTGTTGTTGTTGTCTTTCTTTAGCATACTGATATTCCAGTATGCTAAATGAAATGCTGCAGAGATGAACTTTTAGAAAGACTTGTTAATTAACCCTTAGTAGATGATATTGGTAGAACAGACAAGTACCAGTTCCTCGGCTATTCTAGACTAACTATTTCATAATCAGGAGGGAGAAAATAAATCAGCAACACCCCTTCCTACCCTCCAGCCTAAGACTTTCTCAACCCCTAGATCAAATGCTGTAAGAGTCTCTCCTAGGGGTTCAAGTCTTGGTGCCATCTGACCCTCACTTCCTCTGACAGCCACATCTATCCACGATGCCTCCTTTGCACCCGGTAAGATCCATGCACAGCCACTTCCAGCCCCGCTTCTTGAACTCCTGCCCCATCCCTTCAGGTGAGCCCTTCTGTAGACAGTGTCTGTGCTGTCATCCAGGAAAGTCAAGGCTTCTCTGTGGCCTTGGAGGACCTCTCTCTGGAAGGTTCCTCCTAACTGTCAGGTTTCAGGGGCCCATTTTCAGCCCTAAGGCTCTCCATTGTAGCCTCCCCCTCCCTCTCCTTCCCCTCCTCTTACACGGACATCATTCCATCTAGGTTCTTTATGGTTACTCCATGAAGCTGCAGGTGTCTTTGTTCTTACTCTGCCTGTCACCTGAAACTCTACCTTCTCCTCCCCTGTCACCATCAGCCACAAACCCCCTCTGCATTAGGGCCATGCAGAATTTTCTAAAACACTCACACCCATCTCTTTCTAACTTGGGGATAGCCTGTCTTAGGGCATATCTTGCTTGTCACACAGGTTGTACAACCCACGCTAGACTATACGCTTCCTGAACACTTACTCCGGTCCCTCACTCTATCCCCCTTCCCAGCCATCACTGCCTTCAGTGGACAAGCCCCGAGGAGTTGCTGAGTTGACTCTAATGAATTCTGTTTTCAACAGATTCTGGAGAAGGATGTCACAAGCTTGCTTTTATAACCAAAGAAAGCACAGTTGTGCAGCTGTCCTGGGTCTCTCGGATCTGGGGTGGGGTGGGAGGGTGCAAAATAGGGAGAATCCTCAGAGGCCAGCTGACTACTGGTCAAACCAGGTGCAAGTTGGGAAAACTCTATAGTGAATGAGGGAAAACAAGGAGCCCAGTGGGAGGTACATGGGCGGCCTTGCAGAGGCGCCGCTGAACACCATCTTTAAAGAGAATACAGGATCATTTCAGCTCCCTTGTTGACTGATTTGTGTGTTCTTCCTACAGATACTTCCAGAAAAAGAACTATTGTTCACGGTCCCCCACGCCGACACAGTACCCATTGTTTATAACCCTAATCACAGTGCACATAGCTAGATCTGTAGGCTCAGGGCTGTGTCTCCCCCACCGCATCCCCAGACAGTGAATGCTGTGTTCTTTATCTCTTATCACAGCCCTTTTGTCAAACATTTCATGAATTTTTTTTCCCACTAGACAAATCTCTAGTTTGTTATCAACAATAAAAATGCCTATTGCCTTGTTTTTAAGCATTTAAACTTGAGAGTATATGTCTCAAGACGAGCATGAATTAAAGCGCTTACTCCATTTTAAATACAAGAATTTTATGATAAGGCACGTGGCTAAGTTTCTTTACCATGTCGCTCAAGCGGAGCTGTGTTTTGGCTCCATGAACGTGTGTTATATTTGGTGTGTGCCTCACAGGCTGCAGTGGTGAGGCACCTGTCAGGTTTAGTACCTGTGACTTGGCTGCACAAGGCCATCACTAGACCAGGTCTCCAGCATAGAGAAGATCAACCATACTCCCATTCACTCCCAAGATCTCCATTTTCCCAAGTGCCCGAGACTTCTTCCCATCCCTTACTTCATGAGGTTGATCCCAAAGTCTGTCGGAAATAAAAGTCTCTAAAGAAACATAACAAATACAACACTTTCCTGGTTTAAAAATGACAATATGTTGCCTGATACAAACATTTCAAGCCTTTAATTCAAATGAATATTTATAGCAAAGAAATAAAATAAATCCCTAACACATTGGCATATAACTTCAGGGCAATCTTAAAGCACCCACATTTTTAAGTTGCTGATGAAGTCTACAAAGTTTTAATGTGACTCTTATGGATGCAAATTATACAATATGCAATTTGTGCGCTAATCATTCCCCTGAAGCTTCTCTTTGATTGGGGACGGAAATGGTTCCAGTCTTTCAGATGCCCAAAGGAAAATTTAAAAAAAAAATTAAAAAAAAAAAAAAAACCTTTGGTTTTCCCTCAGATGTGCTCTGATGTTCTGGTTTAACTTTCCAGAGCCACGTGTAAAGAGTTAGGGGTCTTGGTGGCCCCTCTACTGTGGCTCAGGTTGGACTGCTACGACCCCCTGTCCCATGTGGAGCGCCACTGTCAGAGCGACTCTTCCCTAGCTCCTGTGGGACCAGGAGGGCTGGGAGGACAGTGATGCTGAGAATCTAACGGGGACCAGAGACTCGAGCAGCCTCATGAAAGGCCTCCTAGAAATCGAAATGTGCAGTATGGGCCAGGGGCTCCCAATCTGTTCAAATTCAGTCACTCGTCCTCAAAGATAGCCTTTGAAGGTTTCATATTCCAAGTTAAAATGTATACCTGCACACTGTGTTTCAAAAGTATTCCTAAAATCACTTCAAGCAAAATGGTATTTTAACTAGAGTGTATATTTTAAAGTTTCTGGTAGAAAAGAGAGAGACTCTAGTCCCCATTGGATATAAGACTCGTAACATGACAATGTATGACGTCATCTGTGATGCAACACCCAGGTCTGACCACAGGTTCCCTTGGCCTGCATAGGCAGCCATGGTTTGGGGAGAAAGGACCCAAAGCCATCTCCTCACCCTAATATCCCTGTGCTACAGCTGCCCCTTGACCCCTCTCTTCCGGCTTTCTTGTTCTTTTCAGCTCCTCCACCTTCTCTTTCTCCTTCTTTTCTTTCTTCTTTGTATCTTTCTTCCTGAATCCCTTTGTTTCTGTTATCTGCCTTCCCTAAAGCAGGCAACACAAACACCTCCATGCTGGAGGCTCAGAGTCTGCCCTACCCAGAGCCTGCTACCCCACCGAAGCAGAAGACCCATTGCTGGGGTGAGCTGGGTATTAGGCCCAGGTTACCGTGTTTGGCAGTCATGGTAGGGTGTCTAAGACTTCATGGACAGCTATTACATTCTTAGGCTGTGGCTGCTTCGTGCATCTAAAAGTCCAAGTATAGAGTACTGGCCCCTCGGCCAATAAGAATTAGGCTGAGATTCACTGCCTTTGTTCCCTTTTCACTCCTCTGCTTCTCCCTCCCTCTCACCTCCTCCTCCTCCCCCTGCCTTCTACACACTGTAGTTTCTGTTGGTGATGTGCTGTGCGGACTTCAGGCATTTGCAGATCTGCAGAAGTTTCCCCTCTAATTCAGCATCCGTGGGCTTTCAGGACAGGTTCCTGCCGTCTTACCTCCTAACCCCATTCTCTTCAACTTAAGCCTTGGCTTGGGATTGGCTCCAGAAAGGGGGGGGGGTCCATGTCTGTTGACCTTTGACCCTTATTGTGATTAAAATGTGGGAACAGTGGAGGGATTTTCCCTTTATTGCTCACAGAAAGAGCATTTGGGATTCATTGGTCAGCTTAACCATGAAGAGATGTGCAAAGTTTTGTTTCGTCTTAGACTATAATGAACTACTAATTGTGTTGGGTAATTATTTCCTTTATAATTTCTCAAATCCCAATTTAATCTTGAAGTGACTGTACCCAGTGGTATTAAACAGCAAGAAAGAAGCTATCCTGTTGTGGCTGTGCCGCCAGGGCTACCCTTCCAGGGTGCTGTCACAGGGTTCTATTTTTCTCACACAGCTGATGCGGGGTTTGAAGGGGAGTATCACTTCGTAGCTCAAATTTGGAGGGCAGGCAGAGCTTTGGCGGGATAGACGCCCTGCTCTAAGAACAGTAGCTATGGATCCTACACACATTCCCAAGAGCATGCTCTCCATCACTAACAGCTTGCCTTTCCTTGGCCCTCCAGGATCTAATCCCCGGGCCACCTTTCTCACTTCCCTTCCTTCTCTCATCTCCTCAGCTCTCATCTGCTCGGGGGTTCCCTGAAACTGTGCCTGGAGCCTCACCATATTGAACAACACTTGGTGAGACACTGCCCCAAGTGTCAGAGTGTAAGGTGGGAGGAAGGATTAAACATCCTTCGACAGGGTTTGGGGTGACACTAGGTAACACAATCTGAATCAACACATAAAGAAACACCACACAACATGCCTGGCACTCAGTAATGACTAGGGTGTGCCTCAGTTGTTCCTACTGACACAGAATCTCATCTGAGACAACAGCGATACTGTCAAGTGGAGGGCGGGGCGGTGCAGTCATCTTTAATCAAACCAGGACATGTGGCCTAGAGATATATCTGATACCTGTCCATGTCATGGGCCCTGGATGACAGGACATTCAAAGGACGGGCACGGGTGGCTATGACAGTACTTGCTTGTTATCTGGGCACTGCAGGAGGACAAGGAGGTCAGGGCCATCATCAGCTACAACAGAGCTTTAAGGCCAGCCTGGGCTACAGGACACCCTGCCTTACAAACAATAAAAAAAAGTAGGCAGACAAGGAATAAAAATTTGGAGCTAATCTCCTCAAGATCATTTCTTTTGAAACTAGAAAAAATATGCATTTGATTACTAGATATTTAATCTTTTATAGTTAGAAAACTTCCCTTCAAATGCAGTTATAACTGGCTTTCCACTAATCAATTTTCAGCTCCATGGACAGTTTTGGTGTTGAACTATTCCAGGACTGTAAGTCTACTGTGAAATCACATTTCATTATAAAAGAACAACAACTGCTGCCTGCAAAATGCTTTATTCTAGAAGCGCACCATCCAACTGCATGGCCCTCACCCTTGCCAGCCGCTTGCCCGGTGGAACTCAGGGCTCTCTGTTCCCCTGTCTTAGACTGTTTCTCTTCACCTTCCCTTGTTAGGGAATTGACAAGGAAACCACTCTGAGCAAGGGTTGTCTTACCTTCCAGGGTAACACTGAGCAGAATGGGAATTTGAAAGGGCAGCTTCCAAGCCTGTGTCAGAGGTACAGAGCGAAGCATCGACAATGGTGCTGTGCAAAGCACCTGCAACTTCCTGCAAGGCAGCATGGGAAGATGCCCTGGCCTCACTGCCATTCCTGCTGACAAGAGGGTTGCCAGCTCCTGGCTAATGCATCACTGTCCTAGATGAAATTGGAGCTAATATACAACTTTTAACCAATAATATACTCTCCCTTTTAAATGGCCATTTTATTTCCATCTTGGACATGTTTTGACCAAATGACTGGAACTACTTCATTCACTAAAATGAATTTCAGGTTTTTATTCGAATTCATATTGCCTGTTGTGATTGTGAGAAATGATGCTTTGCTGTTCTAATGGGTGGAGAGAACTCAGGAATCAGGCCTTGGTCATTTGTTTAGATCAACCAACTCTAGGTTGTACGAATCCTGCTAGCTCTCTCTCCGTGCTACCTGGCAGATAGCAAGCCTGAGGCTGAGCATGGCAGGTTGCAGGGTTTGTCTGTAATGGTCACAGATGTGTATGGGAAATGGCATTATTGACTTCCCTGTGCACATAACAAAAATGGGGCCCAGAGATGTTAAAGGCCTTGTCCAACATCACAGGGTGGTGATTGACAGCAAGCAGATGCACAGCCAAGCAGTTCGCACCAGAGACTGCATGACTAAGTGTCATGCTGTATGAACAGTGTCGTGTCACCCTGCTCAGCAGAGTGTCCGACATCCACCCCTGTATCTGGCCACTCATTCATACAGAAATGTGGCTATCCTTACGGGAATGAATAAACAAACACCAATGGTATTTGGGAGCCAAAGAAGTTTCAGCACAAGGACCAAGATGGGTAAGCCACTTCCTCACCCTCAGGCCCCTACAGGATGACCCTTATAGCTTGGAGTTCCAACCCAGTGGTTCCAGAGACCAAGGAAGTGGCTGCCCCAGTAAAAAGAAAAGCACACTTTACACCTCACTCCATAGGGAAATAGAGGCACAGGACTTTAAAGGACCTTTTGGGTCTTGGACATGCTGGCAGAAAATAGCAGCATAGCTCAAAGACCTGGACTGTCAGCATTGATCTTGGCTCCCTCTCAGGTGCCTCAAACCTTTTCCCAGAGACGAGAAACAGGAGCAGGGATAGAGAATGGATAGAGAATGTGATCTGACTGAAACCTCACTGTGAAGGGATGCGCCTCCCTGACACTGGTAACCAGTATTCCCTGGTATGTTGGAGTGTGGGTGAGCACACACACATGTCTGTACACACGCATCCTGTGTGTACACACACTTAGGAACATGTCATCTGTATCCACAACACTGTGCTTAGCAATGCCTTGAACACTCTACACATCATGAGGGGACACCACAGCATACGTGCATCCCTGTAAGGCTTGCCTGAGGATACAAAACATTTGACCACACAGAGTGGGAAGTGGGAGGTTGACACTGGAAAGGAAAGAGATAAGGAATGACGAGGCTGACAGCCACGGACTCCTCAGAACACCGTCATCGCAGTCAGTTATGGGTCTATGTATATTTTCTATTTAAATGTTTGTTTATTTTAATATTCCAAAGGGCCACAAAACTTTAATTTTATCCATGTTTACAAAAAACAACTCACACTGAAATGTATTTAATTTTTTTAAAAAAAGGTTCATTTTCTTTTTGTTTTGTTTTGTTTTGTTTTGTTTTGTGTTTTGTTGAGATGGGGTTTCTCTGTGTAGTCCTGGCTATCCTGGAACTCACTCTGTAGACCAGGCTGGCCTTGAATTCAGAGATCCTCCTGTCTTCACCCGAGTACTGGGATTAAAGGCATGTGCCACTACCACCTGTTTTGTTTCGTTTCGTTTTGTTTTGTTTTGTTCTGTTTTAAGGCAACTATTCTGAGCCTAATATGGAAAAGTGAAAGCCCTGGGCCTTTTAGGTCACTAGAGCCTATGCCACAAAACTCACAACCAGGGATAGTTGTGCTTTCTCAGATCCTCCCGCAACCCCCCACACACGTACACACACACACACACACACACACACACACACACACACACACACACACACACCCCTACTGGCTCCTCTGTCCGTACCACATCTGACTCTGACTCTATGATCCACAACATTTGCATGGCCCCACGCTAAGGCAGACAGTACTGACCTTGGGCTCAGCACCAAGGGTACAAGCACACGCACATGTCACATACCTCTCAGTTCTTGCATACTTTCCGAACAACACACAGCCATGAGTAGAAGAGAGGAGGATAGGGTTTCATGAGTAGCATTCCAGATGTATTGACAGAACTGCACGGAGCCTTTCCCTGAGGGCAAACATTAACCTCCTCTTGTTCGGGGTAAGGAAACTGAGCAGTGGCTGATGGGGCAGAGTACACTGAAAACACTCCCTGCCTTTTACACTCTTGGACAGCCTGTTTTGGGGGTCTCCAGTAGAGTCACAGACCGCCCCAGTTTACTTGAGGTGAAAGACTTTCCCAGAACACAGGAATTTCAGTTCTAATCTGGGACAGTTGGTCACTTTACTCTTGCTTGCCCCTGGGCTGGGATGACAGGGAATTCATGGCTCCCAGAGCCCGTGGCTGGGGCTGAGTCTCAGGGGCTCCAGACCTGCAAGTCTCTGCTTGCTTTTGCTTCTTATCCTATTCCCAGGGTTTCCTTGTCCAGGCCGTTTGAGTTTTGCATATGTGACTTTGTTACTTCTTACATTGCAATTCGGAAGAGCAATTAGAACAGGAAAGAAACAAAACAAGGGAAATTTTTGTAAAGCTTGATGAAAAACTGAATGTCGTAGCAGCATCAGGGAAGGGAGCAAGGGCTGTAAGTTACAGGAAGGGCTTGTCACAAGCCTATTCCTTCTCATTAGGGGACATACATTCAGTCTATGTTGGTTTTTAACAGTGTCTGTAAGTCTTGTAAAGAACCAGGAAGACTAAAACACAAATCCACTCACGCACATATGTCATAGTGGGTGCTGGTATGCAGTTATGTCCTTGTTTCCTTAAGACATAGGGTGATAAAGAGATAGGATATCCCTGAGCCAAGGGACAAAGGGCCCCTCACTCCCGTGAAGAGCTGTCTAGGAGCCAGCTTTCTGTAGGCTCCCCTCTGGCTGGAATAAGAAGAGAGCACCCTCTCTGACTATTTCCTTACCCTCTTCCGGGCCCCAAGCCAAGTCAGGAAACCTCCTCAGTGGCTCTATGGGGGAGAGAGGAAGGAGTGTAGCAGATTGATTAGGATGCTTGTCCTTGGAGCTCCGTATTGCCGGTGTCTTGGGAGAGTAGAACGGCAGCAGTTCACTTTCACATATAGAGGGCAGAGTCACTGCAGAGGTCAGGGTACCCGAGCCCCGCCTTAGCCCGGATGGAGTGTTATGTGGGGGTTGCAACCAGCCATGAGTCAGATGATGCAGGGGGGTCCAGAGGAAGGCGTCCCAGAAGAGCCCCTGTGGCTGGAATCCGAAGGACAAGTGAGGTAGTGGGCAGAGGGAGTAGCTTGACAAACAGGCCTCACTTGGGTGGGACTACGGGAAAGCTGTGGGAAGGAGAGGCCAGACATGGTGCTGAAGACAGGAGAGAGCAGAGGAAGAGCAACTGTGGGGGAGAGGAGGAAGCGGGGAAGGTTCCACTGAGGGAGTGAGAACCTGGAGCAGCCAGAGGGAAGTCCCAGGTCCCTCCCAGTCCCTGTGCTCTGCCATTTCCAGCCTTCCTGGCTGCATTAAATATACAGATACATAAATACGCACGTTCATTTATATGTATGCGTATTATAGATTCAGAGGGTTTCCCCCATGTTTCCCCACATTCTGCCAACAGTAATAGAACAAGTTACATAAATTGTCATCAGCCGTCAAATTTTCAGGCTTCTCCCCTCACACAGTTCAAAGAGAAATAGTTGTAATGGCGGTTTCATACTGAAACGAGAAAACCACGAGCTGAGCTAACCTAGAGAGCCCTCCAACGAGCACATCATGGATTGATTTCTTGCCGGCAATTTACCTATACAATCCATACCACAAAATGAAATAGAATATCTGCTTTCTCTCTAAATTTCATGCATACAAGGAAAGACCAGAATTTTGGCTCTAATAAGTTCTGTCACTCAATATGACAGGCAGAGGACACACAGGCCCAGTTAGGAGGTCTGAACCCCAAGGAAGGTCATAAGAGTTCAGTCTAAGGAGAATTTTTGCCAGTCGCCCTGTTGTGGGGGAATCGCCAAAGCCCAAGCAGGGAGTGGTATGAACCACGGTCTCAGGGCTCTGAGGGGAGCAAGGGATTCTGCCACAACAGATGGTGGAGGGATGGCCATCCGGTGGCTACTCCTCCTCTGCCTCTGTGTGTGTCTTGCAGCCTGCAGACTTCAATAGCTGATCACCCAAAACTTTTTTGCCTAAACAATTAGAGACAAAGGACGCATCCTCTGTGGGCACAGAGCATCAATCCTGAAGATTTATTTGATAAGGGAAGGAAGTCGGTCTGCCCCGGGTGCCACACTGATGATATTTCTCTTCTCTCAGCTCATTAGCTCTCAGAACAACTGTCGCAGTGTGCCTCACACTCACCAGTGCCCAAAGGGAGAAGAGAATTCTACTCTTCCCAAGTCCAAAGGACAATAATGGCAAGTTGTAGGCTCATTAAAAAACACAGTGTCGCAAGCTCACAAGAAAGGGCCGCAGGCGGTGTCTCAGCACCACCGTCCCATGGCTTCGTAAGACTAATTACTTTCCAAAGGAGAAGTCACCTGCTAGCCAGGTTCCACACGTATGTGTGCCTGGAAACAAAGGTTACAGCAAATGATTGGCTGTGCCTTTTACAGTGTTCCACAAACTGTATTGGGGTGCTGTTGTTCACAACGTTGCAGGCCTGAGGGGGGTACGATCCAGTTTTAATTAGTCTCCTTGTAAGTGAAAATAGACGGCACACACAGTCAGTCAGGGGCAGGCATCTGTTTTCACGGTAGGTAGTGGTCTCTAAGAAGAGCCTATGTTAGTCTGAAATGAACCAAAACCATGAAGTGATATCCAACTTGAAATCTGTTAAGACCCAGGAGTTCCTTACCCCTAAAGGGGTGCATGCCTGTCACTTGGCTGCGGGGCCCTCAACAGTACAGACAGAAGTATTTGTAGACATTGGCAGAAGGTGTGAGGTGGACTTGGTGAAATTAGCGTGGCCCCAGGCATCAGTTCCTGCCAGAGGCCTCAATCATTTTAGTAGACAACAGGGGAGGATTGGTATTCCAGGCCTTCTCTTCAAGTTTAAAATCACCATTGTCCTTGGGTGTCTCTTCTAAGATCATGTGTCAGCACAAAACCCTATTACCATTTCACGTGGGCTGGTGTTTCCTATGTGTGCCTAATGCCCTGGTGAGGCTATTCCCTGCCTGCTCAGAAAACCAAAGCACTCCCACAGGTCATCAAGAGCCAAGCAGAGAGAAAACCACAGTGCTGGCTGGGAAAAGATGCTAATGTTTATCTTCCTCCCTCCCAGTCCTAAAGTGCAGGAATGCTGCTTTGAGGAGTTTTGTTGTTGTTTTTAGTTTCTTACTTTTCAAATATCATTCTTGTGCTCTCGACTCACCAACTTCACGCTGACTAATTCTCCAGCATTCTGTTTCCTTTCCTTCATACGTTATGTGTTCAGCAGTGTGTTGGTGCTTTCTGGCTGTGTTTTAAAGCTTTTATCGAAAGACACAAACTTCTTCGCATGAATTTCTTATTCCTGGGATGCGCACGCACGTCTTTGAAATGCATTTATCCCTTCCTAAGAGAGAAGTCCTCCAAGTCGAGTTCTGTGCTTCCGTCCTTTTATTTATAGTTTAGATGACGTCAGCCTCTCTGCTGATATGTAAGTAATGACCACTGCCCATTAAGTTGGCCAAATGAAAGGTGACACTTTGTTTATTCAGAGTCTGAAAACAAAAGGCTAGTGGCAAATAAACATGTCCCCAGCAATACTGACACTGATCATCAGGCCAGACAAATGCTCTGCTCATTGTGCTAACTACATAGCCAAGATCTCAATAAATACAACACTGTCCAGTTTGGCTCTGAGAACAGTACCCCGACAGGATTCATTCCAGCCCAAAGTTCCTATTTCCCAGCTCTCCATCACACAATGAGTACGTAAGAGCAACATTATCTTTCATACTTAGATACCCCCCCCAGCATCCCCAAGAACCTCAGAGCAGAAATGGGAGCCTGGTCCTTTTTCTTATTAGCTTTAAATATATGAAACTAATTCCTTCCTAAAAATCGAAATATAAGACTGTCAGGATCCATTATCGTCTGTTTTGAAGAGAGAGGATGAATTAATATCCACAATCTTATTTCTGCAATAAAGGCAAGAGTGGCTGCTTGCAAGTTTCCAGTGCGGTAGAACACCGCGTGTGTCTCCACGTATCTCAGAAAAGGCAAGCTCTCAATCTGCGGGTGCCATATGGATGTAGCTGAGAAGGAGTTGGGACTCAGGCTGCAAAAGCTGTCGGCACGAGCGAGCATATGGAAGTGGCCTGTTTGGGGCCACAGACCGTCGGCACTGCTTCCGTCCCTTCTCGCTGTGTCTAACATGCTGCCGCTGTCCACAGGAGCAAAATTTAATCACCCGTGTGAATTCATTGTCCTTAAACTGGCATTATCCCGTGCGTACTCTGGCTTACATTATGTGGTCCAGCCTAAAAATTAATTTTGCTTTGTTTTCCACATAAAGCGAATAGTCTGTATGCATCAGTGTGGTGTCTGCTCTCTGACTAGCTCTGGGCTTTTCCTCTTACCCCTATTATTGTCTTTTCCTTATTATGATAAGGTGTGGTCCCAAAGGAGGTGAATCCAGTGCGGATGCATCAGTGTTGTCAAGAAAACTTCTGACACATAAGCAAGCACATAGTTCATTCAACTATTTCTAGTTGGCCTTAAGGTGACAGCCCTAGTTGGGACTTGGATCTTTTGGGTGTGGCTTCTTAGAATCTTAATGTAGTGCCTCCCAAGAAGGAATGCTGAAACATTGTTCATAATTGCCTAAATCATATTTTCTTTGTGTAGGAGAAAACGTGAACGATATCAGAAAAAGGTACAGTTCTCTACACAGATGTCATGGATATAAATATTCTAAATATCCACCTCCAAGCATGTGAGCTTGCTTCTCCTAGAATTAGTGTCATACCGCTGACAAGAGAAAAAGAAGGAACACATGCCCCTTCCCAAAAATATCTATCAGTGCCTAATACCAGATTATGGAGGAGAAAGTCTGCCCACTAGCAGGATGGAGGTCGTTCTCCTAATCTGTCCTGCGTTCCCCTGCACCCTAAAAGGAGATCTGCCTGGCCGGGACAGGCATGCTGGCTCTACATGGAGCTGCAAATAGAAGCAGAGTTCAAGCCATCTATAGCTCAGCTCACTTACTAAATAAGGGTGAAACAATGCAGGGTTCCCGTCTCTGACACGTTCTCCTGTTGACGAGGGTTGGATGGACAGAGCAGGGGAGTCAACAGTGCACTATTGTTAGCCTTTATCAAGAAACATGACGGATGGCCCTGGAATGGAGTCTCTTATCACCCAAACCACTCCACGGCCTACACAAGGAGCAGTTGCCATACATCCAACCTGGTTAACAATGCGACACCCTGCCTCACCAAGGTCCAAAAACGGACGAGGGTGGATAGGGTTTCAAGTAGCTGCGAGCTGATACCACATTTTATGTTTCATTAATCAATTCCTCAGTGTATAATAAGAAAAAGTACAAGGGGTAGCTAGTTATGAACTAGAGATGGGATGATACAAACAGCTAATAATTGTTAATATCGATAGGCTATGCCCCAGGGATTAGCTAATTTCACAGATGCAAATAGCACAAAATGAGACAATGGCTGCACGATGTTTATTCTGAAGGGTATTATGACCACACTGAGTCCTGTCATTTCCTTCGCATTGATTCTTTTTTCATAATGTGAGAATAAATGGACACTAGCCTAGGTAAGGAAGGCTCCAGCGCATTCAAACTGTCATTTGGAATGAAACAACCCAGCACAAAGGAAGTACTGAATTGCAAGTTAGCCTCGGAAAAATGTTCATGGCTGTCCCTCCTGTCCAAAACACACCATACACGCCTTCACGTTTCTCATTCAGAGAGAGTCACAAGTCAGCAGTTAACAAGCCTGAGGTGGCTGGTTAAAATCAGCTCTCCACTGAGAAATATTCAATGTCCCTGAGCTAAGTCCCCTCCGGCATCCAGCCCGGGTGCCTATTGGAGGACCTTGGCTCTGCACCTGGGCCTGAGTCACTTAATTGCTGACAAATGTTCCCCACAGGGCCACCATCATGGCAGTCCTGCTCGCTGAGATCATTGGAGTCACAGCTCAATCTTCCATATAGTTTTAAAATCTTATTGAGGATAACAGGGCAGTCAGACAAGGCAGTAAACAGACCAAGAAGAGCAGAGCAAACACACATGGTGTGGAATCTGTCCTGCTTTAGTGGTCTACACCTGTGGCCCAAGCACAGTCCTCTCTAAGAACCTGCAAACGAACCATACAAGAAGTGGAGAGAGCTCTGTGCCAATGTTTTGCCTATGCTACAATGGACAATGCCCTTCAAGAACGTTAACACAATGCCCAGGACACAGGAGTCTTCAATTATTCTTCAATATGAAGATAGAGACAACCCATTGAAAATAGGAGAGATCTCCAGGAGGGGCAGAGCATGGACTTACCTGCCCTGATCAGTGAGGTCGAGCCTCTTCCTAAGGTGGATGCTGTATGCTACATGTTGGGGAGAGGGCACTGGCTACAGCCACCAAGTGTCCAGACCCCAGGTGTAATTCAGAGCCTCTCAAATAGTGTGTGTGTGTGTGTGTGTGTGTGTGTGTGTGTGTGTGTGTGTGTGTGTGTGTCTCCTTGCACTCCTGGCTTGAGCTCGTGGGATACAACCTTGAATTTCTGGGGAAAAAAGGAATTTTCCCTTATTATAACGACAAAGGAATATTAAATGATTAAATGAGCATCAACTATTTGAATCATGGACTAGCTTCATTGGGAGAGAGAAGTAATCCATCTCAGGGCACCAAATGTTGACCTGGTCACCTCTCCCAGTCCTGCGAAGTTTTATGCCCCATTTAATCAGACCTTAAAGGGAATCAAAGTTTCATAAAATGTAAAATGTCTTCCTTTGAGTAAGATTGACTTAATAAACGTCTCCCTCACTCCACTGGAACCCTCTTTAAGGATGCTAATTTTTCCCTCCTAGGCTTCCGAGATAGGTTCTAACCAGAGACTCATCCTGTCCTTTTAAATTCCCTTGGCTCAGCATTGCAAGATGACAGCAACAGTTAGAGTTGACCTTTTTCTGACAGAGTTGGAAATTCCCCTCCAGGCATTGTGGCGATTCTTTAATGCTCATGTGCAAATTACCAACTGCCACACATTTCACAGGAGTATTCCAGAAGCCTGTGTTCATCTGTAGCACTGGTTCAACGAAAACATCCATCCTCGGTTTTAGATGTACTTCTCCCATGATAAAGACACCATCATATAAAGGAAGGGAATAGACCCCAGAGGTCTATCAAAGAATTGTTAATTTTTATAAAAAAGAGCAAACTTGTTATGATTCTCAGCACAATTGCACATGACACAATGACTGACAGAAATATCATCCTTGTATAGAATATCTTACAACAGTGAGAGGTGGCAACCTCATGGTACCAGAAGAGGTACCATGTAAAGCAGTTCAAATAGTTGAATCTGTTGGCTTTGCAGTCCTCCTGAGCTTGGTCCAAAAATACAAAAACTAAGGAAATAGCTGACATAGACCTGGGAAAGGAATGTATGTGGAGTGATCTGGTCCTCAACAGTTAGTCCAAAGCCACCACATAGGCCTGAGCAGTCAGCATCTACATGTAATATAGGGCACTATGGTAACATACAGGGGGGTTTCAGAGGGCGTGTGTGTGGTAAGAAAGCACTACCATGACCCTGTGATGGGCATTAACACACCAGAGGCACAGCATCAAATAAGGCACAATAGAAAGGACAGTGGGAATCAAAGGCGTTACCAATGCAGAAAGACAGAAAATCAGAACAAAACTTGTCCTGATGGCTTGGACCTGGGGATACTGGTACTGATGTGAACTCATGATTTGTAATGCACATACAGAAATAAGCATGCCTGAAACTATGTCCTGTCCTACCTCTGCTCACTGAGAGAGCTTAGGGTCAGAAAATCCTGTAGCAGTGAGTGCATCTAGTAACTGGATTTTTGGCCTCCAAATAACACCTTTTCCACAAAGGGACTAGTGTTCCTTGGAGAAATGCTTGGAAGTATGACCCAGGCAGGAAAAGCCCAGGAAGAATCTGAAATAGAGCCATGCCCAGATGAAGGAGAGTGCTTAAAGAACACAGGGAAGTGGAGAGGAAGAGACATGATGTCAGCCTGTGGTGTTTTGTGTGAGATTGGCCCACATGGGTTCATTTGTTTGAATGCTTGGTTCCCAGCTGCTAGAACCGTTTGGGAAGGATTAGGAGGTGTGGCCTTGTTAAAGGAGGTGTGTCCTGGAGGGTGGAGTTTGACGTTTCAAAAGTGCCCATGCCATTCCCATTTATCAGTCTCTGCCTTAAAGTCATTGTCTCTAGGTGTGATCTCTCAGTTACTGCTCTAGCATCATGCCTGCTCTCCTACTGCCATGCTCCCACCAGGATGGGCACTTAACCATCTGAAAATGTCAGCCCCAATAAACTCTTTCTTTTAAGTTGCCTCGGCCATGGCCTCTCTTCATAGCAATAGAAAACAATTAAGATACATATCAAACTTTACATTATTTGGATCTAACTCTGTCCTCAGTTCTGTGCTTTGCTCTTTTCCCTCCAGTATCAAACCTCCAATCATTAACATCCGTCTGGTTATTATTAGCATTTGGTTTTCCTGTCGCTGTGATAACATATGCTGACGAATGCCCCTTAAGGGAGAAAGGGTCTAGACTGGCTCACAGAATAGGGTATGGTCCATGAAGGCAGCAGGGTGTGAAGCAGCCACTCACATTGCATCTTCAACCAAGAGGCAGAGATGAATGAGCATCTGGACTCATTCAGCTTCTCCCCTTTGCCTACTCCAGGATCTCAGCCAGGAGATGGTGCTGCCCACGGTGGGCCTGCCTTCCCATTCCAGTTAGAGAAATCAGGAAAATGGCCCACTGACATCCCCTTCTTCATATAAGTCAAGAACCGGTTGACAGTTCACAGTAACAGCACAGCATTTTGTAGAATGGTGTCCAGCAGGAACTAAAGCAAGAGCAGAAATGTTACGTCATCCAGCGCAGCAATGGCCCCTCACCGTGCTCAGCCTAAGACTGTGGCTAGTTCCATGGAGGAATGAAGGGTTTTATCTTACTTTTGATCATTTAACTTTCAAATAGCCACATGTGGCTAGTGCCTACCCTCTGCGCAGTGGGGCTGTCAGCAGCCTAGGGGAGGTCCTCCCTCACTGACATTCGCTCCAGGAGCCTCTAGGTTGTTCACACCAGTGTTTCCTCATGTTTCTCCTCTCTTGGAAACTGGACTTCCTGCTTTCCTAAAAAGGCTGAGTAGCAGTTGCAGGCTGAGGGGCTGTCACAGTCTTAGCTCTTGCTGAGCGCCTTGGTAAGCTTTAACGTTCTCTGTGTCATCCTCCATGTCTCCTCCTAGGCTCACTCCAGCCTTGGACCTTATTTGCCGCTGTAAACGACATTCTTACGTCTCCTCTGTTTACTATATTTTCTCACTAATAACCACTCACAGCTACCGCATGCATATTCTGTATACTGGAGTTTCTTATTTATAATAATTTGGTTGATTTATATTTTCTATTACACATGAAATTTGAAATTAGCACAGTAACTCCCCCTCGTTTTTCCTTTTTAATTCTTTTATTTAATACAATTGAATGCTAATTCAAGAATAATTTTTATTGACAGATAAAGTTCTGTTTGTTTGCTATGTACAAGATGATCTTTGAATATATATCTCTATGTATGAATGACCAAATATAGCTAATTAAAGTATTCATTGCCTTACATCGCTATCACTTTGTGAAAACATTGTACACCCAATTGTTGTGCCTTGCTAATTAAGGTCATAGTCTATGATATCCGAATAGCTCCTCTGATCTCAGACAAAATGGAATATGACTCCCTTTTCTTACCAGGACTTCCTCTTCTCTGCCTGATTTGTCAAGCCCCACCCTCAGTCTTCTACCTGAGCGATGTCATATAGTCTTTGTCAAACTACACGTTCAGCTTCCTCTTTCCCAATAAGAACCTGAGATTCTTGGAATGCCTCTCCATGCAAATGTGGCATTCACGGTACTTTAAACTCTAGCCAATGGTTTTATATTCGCCCTGAAAACTCTCCTATTCCCCAAGAATCATATATAGCAGTTTCATTTGGTATTATCTAAAAGAACTGTAACACCTAAAGTCCTCTGAGAAGGCCTTCCTCAGAGAAAGCCTCCTCCCCTCTTCCCCCACTCTCCTACCTGACCCTCACCTCCTGCACTCATTCCTAACTGGACAGGGATCCCGCAGACCCCCACCAGCTCTGGACTCAGCTTCATCTTCCCGGCCTGGTGTGTAGCAGTGTCTGGGTACCCTAAGGGAGGAAACAGAGGGCCCAGAAGCACAGCTGGTTCCCAACTCACATACCACACCCAAAGAGCATTCTTCAAGAATAAAATGTGTGGGCTGGAGAGAGAGCCACGGATTGAGAACACTTGTTGTTGCGCATAGAGTTGCTCTTGTGAAAAGTCTGGGTTCCCTTCCCAACATGGCTCACAACCCCCTGTAGCTCCAGTTTCCAAGGGAATTAGTACTTTCTTTGACTTCCACAGCACCAGGCATAAACATGGTGAACATACATACATACATACATACATACATACATACATACATACAGGTAAAAACACTCAAATGCATAAAAGAAAATACAACTACAAATTTTAAAGAATATAAAATATTATCAAGTATAGTTACCATGTGTGTCTTAAAATAAATCCCTTGGATCCTTTCCTTCTGTATGAACTGTTGTGTCCTCTGACCAACACCTCCCGGAAACCTCTACCTCTGTAGGGTATAAGTTCTTTTAAGTCCCACATCAATTGCGCTTTTAAGTAGTCATGGCAACGGTTGACCGTCTTGTCTTGCTCTACGCTCTAATGGGAAAGTTTGGCATTTTTATCACTACCCTTAATTCTGGCTTAAGAAAATAGCAGCTCTTGCCTCAACAGTGGCCTTTAACATCAAACAATGATACTTGTAGAAACGCCCTCTGCCATCTCGCAGTCTAAGCTGTGTAGTCTTGAATTATTACCACAGTTTAATTTGTTCTGTTTGTAAATTCTTCCCCATTAGCCTACCTATGTGTTCAGCAAATAACCTTTATAACTTGGTTGAGGTATATTATTCTTGCCGTGTGCTCCAGAAATCCCTTTAATTCAGTGAAGCTTGTGTAATATTCAACAACATTGTTTCTCCAGTCTCTCAGGTTTTAGAGTCAGTGTATTACCGCTCTAAAAAAGGAGAGTAGCTTGTAGCCCTCCCTACTTAACAGGGTTTAGATGGGATTAAATAGGAAACGTCTAAAGCCATGTTGATATATTTTAAGTTTGTGTGCTATTACCTTTGATGATTTGTTAGTTATAACTTGTCACTTTATGTGCTTTCTGCCCCCTCTGGAGCCAGCTTAGTAGGCTCTTTGACTAGTTACTGCTAACCTAGCACTAAATGACAGTACCTTGGGGACATATGGTGACTTGAATCTCAGTCATGCTGGGTTTAAGCTCTGCACAGAACATCATGATGGGAGTAGCCTGTAAACAACAGCAGATATACTCCGGGGGTGTTCCGTCTTAGAGACATTCCAGGGCTAAAAAGCTAGCCAGTTGCATGGTTCTTTTGGTTGCAGAGATCATCCAAAGAAAGTTAAATTAATGAGAGCAATTTCGATCAGAAGGGTCCTGATACCCAACATTCAGCAGAGCAGGAGGGAGAGGCCTTCAATGAAGTCAGAAGCCCATAGCTATGACTCTACCTGTGATCATGGATCTCAAATATGTGACTGTCTTTATATCCTTAGAAAATTGTTTTGTCTGTTTGGTTGGTTGGTTTTATGTTTTTCAAGACAGGGTTTTTCTATGTGTAGCCCTAGCTGTTCAGGAACTTGATCTGTAGACCAGGCTGGCCTTGAATTCACAGACATTTGCCTGCCTCTGCCTCCTGAGTGCTGGGATTAAAGGCATCACCCAGCTGCCCTAGACAACTCTTATTTGCATTCTCTTACATACCAGTGACATCAAGGAGTCCTGCAGAGACTTGACTCCTGGAGAGACAGAGCACCTGGGGCCTGGGGACTGCACAGTGGTGGCTGAGGGAACATTTCTAATTGACAGGTCAGGAGTGTGTCAGTCTGCTTCAGAGTCTGAGAATCCAGACAGGCTGCTTCTGGGTGAGGAGGCAATGGCCAAGTACAGTTTAGACAACACCAAATCATTCCTGGATAAGTCATCAGGGAGACTAAGAGAGTGAACTGCTAAGTAATCTTTAAACTTATGGTATAGAACATGGTGTTAATTGAAAAGTAAACAAACAGACAAACAAACAAACTGGTACACTACACAGAGCTTCTGTTAGCATGTGTGTGAGCTGAAGAAACAGGCCAGAATTCTTAGAGATAATGTCGAGGTGTTAAAGTCCCCCAGACTGCTCCCGTCAGCCTGAATGTGCTGAGATCAAAAGACAAATAAAGGAGAAGTTTCTCAGAAAAGCATCCATACTCTTCCAAGACTGCTTTCTATGCAATCACAAATGTGTTATTGACAGTCCTCAGGAGAGAATCAGACACTCCCGCAATCTGCACTTTCCTAGTCTCACAAACTCTGTTGGGTGTGGCCACCATGCTAGGTCAAACTATTGGCCACAGGGCACAGCCTGGACTTGAGCACACCAAGCCTGTCAGTTGGAGTCATCCCCTTCCTGCCAACGTCATGGCTTCTTCATGTAAGCCATTACAATTGTTTGTAAGAAAAGAATTTTTTATAGTCCATTTTCAATATTAGATGAACTAGTATTCATCAGAGTTCTAGATAGGCAGGGGTCCCCCACAGCTGGCAGCTCGCTGGTCTCCCTCTGAGAGCCGGAGAGTTACGGGTCATTTGCAAGCAACTGAGGCTAGAAAGGAAAGCAGCCTCAAGCCCTGGTTCTTCATGTAAGGCTCTGCGTCCTGAACCAATGGGATGGGGAAGAGCCCAGCTACCGGCCTATGAGAAACAAGGATGGGAACTTTAGAAACCAGAGCAGCGGACCTTTTCTCTGTCGGTGTCCTGTTTGGCAGGATAGCATATCAACAGCTAGCTATTTTGATTTTTAGTAGTCTCTTGAATTTATTATTACCTTGTTTCCCACATAATCTTACCAAAGGGAGTTGGAAGAAACCCTTTTGTTGTCCTCAGAGAAAATGTTGCTGTGAGGAATTAGGAAGGAAAGAAGGAAGGAAGGAAGGAAGGAAGGAAGGAAATGAAAGAGAGAGAGAAAGACAGACAGAGAGAGAGAGGGAGAGAGAGAGAGAGAGAGAGAGAGGACACTCCAAAAGTCCTTCAAGGGGTCAGCAGGCTCTGTGCCTGGATCTCAGCGTATTGTCAGTAAAACTCCCCAAGCCTTCTCCAGATGCCAGTGGAGGTCATCCTCAAGACCAAGGTTTCCATTCTGTAATTTCAAACCTAATTCGGTTCTGACCAGGTAGTGAAACTCCACAGTGCTTCGCCTCTGGGCATGGGAATAAGTAATAAAAGTATCGGATGGAGCGTTACTGTTGCTGGCGTCCTCTGTAGTGTCGTCAGGATGGGCTCTTCAAATCCCTGCTTCCTTTCCAGGGATGGAATATCCTGAGCAAACATCTCTCCACCAAGTATTCATGACTACATATGCAATGTTTATGTCACGTGCCACGTTTCAAAGGAACTCTGCCAGTGTGAACCTTTACACTTACAACACAGCGCCTTTGGGACAAACTGTTTAACAACCAATCCTATCTCCCTGTGGCCGCACAAATACCAGTGTCCTTTCTGGGAGGGCTATGCGCTTGGAGAACCAGCCTTGCCACCACTAGTCATAGTCTTTGTGGGGCACTTGCCTCCTCCCCGTGTCTGCCTGTAGCTGTGGGAGTGAGAACAGCTTTCACCTCCACTGTTTGTAAACCTGGGCTGGTCTAGCAAGGAAGACAGGCAGGATGGCAGCCATGGATGTGCCAGCCTGCTGCAAGGGTGAAGGGAGGTTAGGGAAGTTAAGGAAGAAGAGGCAGAAGGTTGCAAAGGCCCGGTCAGAAGGCTTTGCAGGAGGTGCGAGGGCTGCAGGCAGTGTAGCTGTCTGTAGACCACGGTGGTGGGTGGCATCTCCCAGGAAAAGCAGTCCTCGAGTGCAGGAGTCTGAAAATCAGTGCTGGGCATGGGGGTGAGGTAGCCAGGGAGAGATGTTGTGATGTATAGCCACAGATGTGAAGGCCCTGCCAAGGAACGCAGCCTGTGGATGCTCTAAATGTGCCTGAGGCAGGACATAGTTGCTTCAAGTGAGCAGCAAGGACCAGGTCCCTCCTACACTCCACAGTGGTCCTTGCTGTTTCCTCATCTCTCCTCCACTCCCCTTCCCCCATGGCCCCCTCAGCACTACAGATACCTCTAAGCCGCTTTCAGAACAAAGAGGAGTCCTTGCCATTTGAAGAGCTTCCTGCCGATCCTCATCAGACTCCTTGGTAAAGTGAAGGACCCTCTGAGGAGTCCTGAAAGGAGGCCTGCACCGCAGGCTGTGATGACTGCCCTTCTCAACGGTGATGTCATAGCCTGCCCCAGTGTGGATGCTCCCATATAGGCCACAGAGAGACAGAGAGAGACAGAGACAGACACACAGAGAGAGACAGAGACGGAGACAGGGACAGAGACAGGGACAGAGACAGACAGAGACAGAGACTACCCATAGCACCACTGGAAGAGGCAAACTATTTTGATGCACCAAGGCCCAACTGGGCAATTCAGTCACCCTCCTTTTCTCTGGCATCTACTCCTTCTCTACCTTCTTTTATTCTAAAACCTTAGCATGCCTACTTCTCTGTCCCATGTCTATCCAGAAATTGGAGTGTTGAAAGAAGAGAAACAACAGAGATAGTCATTTTCTCCAGAACCCTACACACTCCAGTCTGCACTGAGGTGGGATAATTAACCCCTGTACTTTATGGAGCCCTCTCTCCTACCATGGTTTCTAACTCACGCTTGTAGGAGAGAGAGGAACCAGGTGACCCCCTACCTCCCCCTGTCATGTAAATTCCCAAAGATACTGTCCCATGAACCACAGTTCTTACGCAGAATTAAGATGTCTACAAAACTCTGTCTATGTAACTCCAGGCAGCCACTAACAGTTGTCCACACATGACCTATAAACAGAATCTCCAAGCTAGAATATTATAAGCTCATGAGCTTTCTAAACTGCGGCCACACAGCCCCACCAGAGAATGCTAGGCATGTAGTCAGTGTTTGAAGGCAAGCTTTTCCCTCTTTGCTAGACGCGGGGTTACTCATCTACAGTACATGTAGAAGTGGGCAGACAACCACTTAAACCAAATAGAATTAACATCTTTTTATGCTGGATGAAATGAGCCACTTCCTTGCCCTGTACCCGTGCCAGCTCTGCTCTCAGTGCCGACCTCTGCAAACACAGGTGGCATTCCACAAGGCTCCAAGCTGAAGAGGGAGGGACCTGAGATAGTGACTCAGGACAACCACACAGTTACATTCATCCTAGGAATGTTTATCCCTTAGAGAACACAACACAAGAGCAGAAAATTGGAGTCACGTTTCTGTGACAGGATAAGACAGCCTGCCTCAGTGTGAGTTTCTATTGGAACTTAGAGAAGAGTAAAGGCTCCTCAGCTACTGGAGCAAGGAGGTCAAGACACCTACCTCCCCTTCAGACATGCGGGCTCCCTCCCCACTCACCAAGAAGACCTCGCCTAGCAGGTGGCCTCAGCTACAGGGACAGTTGAGCAAAAAGTAAGATGGAGACCACGAATGTCCCATGAGCTGACTGTCATCCTCAGTCTTCCGAGAAGATGCTTTGATAGAGAGGTGAGACAGAAACTTGGAGCAGGGAAAACAAATACATGAGAGCGGAAGTCAGGCTGCTCTTGGGAGAAACTTGCCTGTGAAGGGAAGTCTGGAAGTACCTTGGTGGAGTTGGGTCTAGGCTGGGCTTAAAGATGAAGCAGCATGGCCACGTTTAAATGTAAAAAGTTCTAATCCCCAAATGAGAAATGGCAAAGGGAGACAGGATCATATATTGGCTAAGGGGTGATTAGGGTTTGCCTGAAGTTGGAATTGCTCACATCAGCTAGGAGGGCAGGCATGGTGGAAGGATGAGAGATATTTCTCTAATATTCTGCTTGCCTAGAACACTCACACCCCATAATTGGTTTCCTCCTAAAAGCTATCAGGATATATTCCAGCCCCATTGATGAAATGTAGTATCTTCTTTAGAAGACATGGCCACCCTTAAAACAACCTCTTAATTTCCTCGTAGTCATAGCTGTCTCCCATAAAAACTACAGCCCTGAAATAGATGGTTACGGGAGATCCTTCTAACTATGGGATTTGTAGCTCAAAGCAGTGGCTCCCTTTTGTTTCTAGGATATGAAGTACTTGTTCTCACCTCCTCAGGGTCTTCCTACATCAGTGCTGGCCTGTCTTGGTAGCTATCTCCCACCATTGAAAAACTATACTGCTAGGCCTCAAATTCCACAGCTGACTGGAGCCTCTTGTCTGTTTTTCTGGAAGACATTGCTTTTGAAAGGTTTTACATCTATATTACAGAGATTTATTTTTAATTTTTCAAAACTTCTCTGCTATCCTCCAAAGAGCCCTAAACTGTAAGTTCCTATTTAAATTCTGCCCCAGCAAGCTGATTTATACTTGAGATTGGTGTTTTATTATTGTCGAATATCGCGTATAAGACAAGGGCTTTGGAGAAACCTGTGGACTTTCTGATATTTCCAAAGGTCACTTGTTCTATGGCTGAACCCTGAGCACTTTTTCATCTTCAACTATCTGTGTGTGTTGATGGATCCGCACATGGGCCACCATGGTTTCAGGAAATGCTAGTGCTCTGGTGGGCCCTGCCACATGGAATGCCATGAGGGTGCCAGGGCTTGACAATGCCAGAGAAGAACTGCTGCTCTCTTCCCTCCAGTGAAAGAAGACCTACCCCCCACAAACCCAAACTCAGTCCACACCCAAATGGGTTTCCTGGCCTCCAGTGTTTCTGGCCTCCATCCTCACATTGTCATTTTAAGCTGGCCATCACCTATGTGTGCTTGATCTACCTGGACTTAAAAACTCTTCTTTCCTTGTTTATGCTTGTCGAGCATCTTTCCCCTTGGAAATTCATGTTCATCATAGGAGACTAAGCTTTATCTCTGTTCTGTACCTCAGCCCTGGCTTCAGGAGCATTCTGTCAGTAACCTGCTAATGCACTAAGCAAGAAGTCATGTGACTGCTGCCTCCTTTGGACACTCCGACTGGTTGGCCAGGCAGCTGTGTGATGCAGTACTCTGGGTCTCTGTCCACTTCAGATGAATGAAGGGCCATGGCCAACTAAGGACATCTATTCTAGAGACTGAGAAAGTACTAAGAGGAGGCGGAAAGGATACAAAGCGCCACCAAGCTTTTGCCTTCCCTCTGAGAGGGCCTTGGATGATTGAGGAGTTCTAGATAAGAGAGTTTTTAGATATAAGTGTAGATTTCCCTTTAGTCAGCAAAGTAAGTTTCAGTGACCCAAAATACATGGTATTGTTTATTTCAAGAGGGGATGAGAGCCTTGCCTTTAGCTCTCTAGTCTGAGATTATTTCCGTCCAAATTATTGTTTCATAAAATATATTAGGATTACATACATCCAAGTTTGCATTCACATTTTTTGCAGTAGATAAAATATTTCATAATTTCTGAGTTAGTATTTTCTGCATAAACATTTTTACCAATGTAATTGAGTAAATATGAAAAGGGAAGATAAATCAGCTGCTTTTTTGTTGTTGTTTGTTTGTTTGGAGCAAAACAAAAACATTCAATTTTTGATGGAAATTAAAGACCAATAGTAACATGTTCCAAAACACAATCTTTCTGTTTAAAAATAGGAAATGGGACATCCTCTGCCACCCCACTGCTCTCTAGGAAGCTACATTTCTGTTTTCTAAGAGGTCGTATGAAAAGAGGTTCAAGTGCCACAACTGAGAAGAGTAGGTCACGAGTCAACCTTGTCATCTCCTACACACTCTTCCTCTACAGAATCTCTGACATGCAGTGTCTTGACTAGTAAAGACCTAGCAGGCTTTAGCTACAGGATTTGCTCAGTATTCTCAGCCAGTGCATCAGGTAATGCTTTTAGTTACCAGCTAACATGGCCAAACTCTCTATCGTGTAGAAGACATTTGATTTATATATGCAAGAGCTATTTGTTCCTGTGTTGACATGTGTGTATCTCATCTGTACCTAAAATCCCTGAGGCCCATTGCTGATCACTAAGTACAGAATATTCCCTAAGGCATACTGCAGAAGACAGGCCATGTCAAATTGAAATGTATTTTCTTCTTAGTTAGCTGATAAAGAATATGACTGATGGTACTCAGCTGCATAAAAATTAACTTTACAATTGAATATGTGGTCAAATTTTCATATCTCTATCTTTTAAGGAGGCACATTTTGTTTCTTAAATGAAGTGTCTTGCTAATTCAATAGATATTTTGTTTGTAATAGAATAATATGAGCATGGAAAAGTCTTTGTTTCAGCAAATGAGTTTCGTGCTGAATAGCAAGTCATTAAATCCAATCAATTCCAGAATTCACAACTCAGTTCTTGAATAGAGACAAATAGGGTTTTGATTTAGTTCAACTGAATCTACGGGAAATGTTGGTTATGCTTTGATCGACTTTATAGCTTAGTGTTACTTGGAAGACAGGAGTATTGAATACCAAGACATAACAAAATTTGAACCAGTTTAACTAAGAGAAGTCTCCAGAAAAAGTCAAGAATGATGGGGGGAAAATGATTTGATAGATTCTCTCTGCCCATGAAACCCAAGCAAGCCTCCTGCTGGTGGCCACTCTGGGTATTTTGGCTATTTCTGACAGTCTAGACAAAAAGTGACCTTTAACTGGCTGACACAGCTGTCACTCCTGCACTTTGAGTGACTCTCCTTTGATTTCTAACTCTGTTCATCTTACTTTTTCCCAGTATTATAAAATAAGACATGAGAAAATGTCCCCCGATGAATATCTCCCTAAACCATTTGTTGCCCATTCTCTGTCTCTGTCATCACCTTTCCTTCTGGGTCCTTCATGCCTGTGTTGATCCAGCTCGTCCTTCAACACGATGCTTTGTTTTTAATTTTTACATCTATTTATTTACACAGAGTGGGCATGTCTGTGTCACAAGGCATGTGTGGACATCAGAAGAAAATTTGCAGAAGTCTTTCTCTCCTTCCACTTATGTGGTTTCTGAGGATCAAACTCAGGTCATCAGGTTTGGTGGCAGATGCCTCTATCTGCTAAGCCATCTCACAATTCCATTTTTGATGTGTTATAACTGGACCAATGATTTTGTTGTTCATGTCTATGACCCTCCCCAAATGGCTTTCCTGAAACAAAATGTTATTTGCTCAGCACCCCAGTAACTGACCCCATGGTCAGTGTTTGGACTGGTGTAAATAAATATATAAGGGATGAACTGAAAGTTTTTAAATTTTAGTTCCAAATTCTGTCATCCATATAAAGTACCTAATGCACAACACATATTCTTGGATGTTTTCCACGTTTATAAAGTGAGGCTAAGAGCACCTTGTCTCTGGGTTTCTGTAGCATGCACACAAAACAATGACTGAGATTTGTGCTATGCAAGAGCTGCTTCCTTCTCTAGCCTCAACTGGAGAGAACTGTCACACATCGTTCTGAGTGTCTACCTGGTAGACCCTGTACTCTGTTGGCTTTAGCACACTGTGGCCTTCTGCTGTTACCAGCATCTCTAGAGGTACCTGCCTGGACTCTTGGTGCTTGGTTACTTTTCTCTATCCTCTGACAAAGGCAATGGAAGGAAGGGAGGGAGGGAGGGAGGGAGGGAGGGAGGGAGGGGGAAAAGTGAGAGAAGGAGCATTTTATTTTGGCTCACTGTTTGAGGGGACTGTCACCTCATGAGAAAGAAAGCATGGTGCCAGGTTAGGTGGCTGTTCACCTTCTGTCCATGTTAGGAAGCAGAGGTGGCTGCCTGTACTAAGCTTCCTTTCCCATTTTAGTCCATCAAGCGCCAGCCTGTGGAATGTTGCTGCTCACATTTGGGGAGGTCTTTCCACCTCAATTAACTTTGTCTAGAAATTCCCTCACAGGCACCTTGAGAGTTTTCTCCCGAGTTATTCTGGATCCTGTCAAGTTGACAATATTAATTAAACATTACACTTATACTTGGTTTCAGGAACTTCCTCTCTGAGAAACTCCCAGGTCTAGACTTCAAAGTTCAATTGACTAACCTCTCTCCAGAATCCTGCCTGGAGCCCTGAGCTGTTCCAGAACCACATCAAAGACTCCCTGGAGTCGGATCTCTTGCTTTTCCCATATACTAAACTTCTACCTGTCTTATAGCCTTTATCCTTGTCATCATGACCAGAGAATGGGCCATTTGTACACACACACACACACACACACACACACACACACACACATTACCAGGCTACAAGCAAGGTGTGCTTGCAAGACTGTGGGCAGCCAGCAGCTTAGTGAAGTTCAGAAATTGCCTAGAAGCTCAGTCATCAGGGAGTGGAACTGGAGAGTGGGTTCATGGAGAAGGTGGGGTTAGATGCATGGGGTATCAGGGTTGGAAAGTGGCATGAAGGGAACCCACAGAGTAAAGAGGCTGCAGAGCGAGGAGAGGATTTAGAGAACAAAACAAAACAAAACAAAAAAGCCCAACCAACCAACCAAACAAACAAAAAAGACAAATGAACAAAAAAACAAAAGAAGAATTTGTTTCTTTCCAAGCACAAATTCACTACCGCCCATCCTCCTGAGGGCATCCTCAAAACCTACACTATCAAGGGCAGCTTCAGGCGTTGAATTTTAAGGGTCTTCAGCTAAAGGGCGGAGTCAAAGATGCTGAGCTGTCTCACTGTCAGTGTCCATGGACCTTCCCGACCACACCCACGCATCAGGAGCTTGCATGGCCACAGCCTCCCACAGGGCATCCTCTGTTGTCAGCTCTCGTCAGGTGAGGGCTACAGTTTCTGAAGGTGTAAAAGCTGCTAAAGCAAGAACTCTTTCCTTCATGGGTAGCACTCGTTAGGGAGATGGCCAACCCAAGCTCCAGTTTCAGGTACTGGCCCTAAGCAGAAGTATCTGGTGAGCAATGAGAGGAAGTTCTTCCCCTTGGTGCAGTCACTCAAAGGTTCCCTCCAGAGCCTGCCAGTGCCGTACTCAGATATGTTAGTGTTCCAGAGAGATTCCTCCCGCATCTTACTGATTTTTCTCTTCAAAGAGGAAAAGAGAGGCATTGGATTTCTCTTGATGTTTTTAATCTCCTCAAAAGGCAACTTGAGTCTACTTAATGTCTACTTGAGTCTACTTGATGTCTACATCTGTCTATCTCACTTCAATTCTTACCACAAGTTATAAAGAAAACTGATGTTTGGTGGTTTTCGGCATGTTGTTTAGAGAACAATAAGATTTTATACACTATATAAATTTCATTAAGTCATAGAAAACAAGTGAAAGTAACATTGAAGCTCAGGAGTTAATGCCTTTATGACATAACATCCCTGGCCTAAAATCAGGAAAATAACCAACTGTTCACTTAAGGTATTTTTTAAAAAAAGAAAAGAAAAGAAAAGAAAATCTCACCTCCCCCCGTCAAGACTTTATAGATTTGCACATTAAGAAAATAGAAAAGATGACAGGTTAGAATTCAAGGCAAATTCTTAAAATTTATGATTATTCCAACTCTACACCACACAAGTAGGAGTTTGGGAGACTATTAACCCATAATCATTTGTTCTGTCCTTTGTGGGAATGATGTGGACAGCACTGCAGGTGACCAACTCACTTGACTCCCATAGGCTCAGTTCAGGAACTCTTCTCTTTTTCAGTCAGAGTTGAAAGAGGAACCTATGGGTAGAGCCAGGGTTACCAGAGAGGCCAGGTTGGAGCCAAGGTGGGTGTGGCTGGAGCCAAGGTGGGTGTGGCTGGAGCCGAGGTGGGTGTGGCTGGAGCCGAGGTGGGTGTGGCTGGAGCCGAGGTGGGTGTGGCTGGAGCCGAGGTGTGTATGGCTGGAGCAAAGATGAGCAGACTTTGTATTGTTGACTCCGGGGACGGTGAAGCGAGGTCCACACCTGTCAGGGAGCCATAAAGTTAGATAGACTGGTGCCTTGGAGCTAGAAGAGAAAGCCTGGTGAATTAGACACCACTCATGAGTTCAAAGGATGGAGGCATCAAGTACAGAAGCATCTCAATCTCAAGCAAATGCAACGTCTTCAGGACGCCCACCGTTCACTGCGAATACACATGGTGGGAGAAGAGAAGGGATGTATGAGGGTTTGCTCTGCCTTACAGCCAATATGTCACCATCACGTGGGCTTATCCAAGAGGAAAACGTGTCTGCCTGCCGACCTGTGGTCCCTTCCTCCCCTCTCCTCCCCCTCCCTCCCTTCTTTTATCTCTTCCTTTCTCCCTTCCTTTCTTACTGATGACGGTAGTCAAAGCCGAGCTCAATAAACACAGCACAATACCTTATCATCCCCCTTATCTACGGCTGCTTCCACCCATGCAACAACAACAACAACAACAACAGAAGAGCGAGATCAAAGTCAGGAAATTGACGTAGGTTAATCCACACAGACATCTTTCCTCCTGCCATACAGGGCCTGCTGGCTTGAGTGGAAATCTTGTCCTTAGAGCATATCTAGGTAAATGATAATCGTCTGTTGAGTTGGACCAAAAACTAATGGCCAGCAGACATCTCGGCCCCTGAACATGGGTGCGTGCCGAGTGCAGCGCACAGGCACGTCGCTCTCGGGGCAGATGACTCTGTTTCTGCACATTCTCTAGTGGGGGTCACGTGTGTTTTAGAAAGCGCCGCACTTGCCTACCACCAGGCTGTAATCACCGTAGCGCTCTCCCCTTGATTTATAGGGCTCAATTATCTCTCCTCAGTCATGTGAGATGTCTCTTCTAATAAAGGGCAAAGAGGCTGAGAGGCAGCATGTGAGCCGCACACACAGAAGGGTGATAGGATCATGGCAGGTTTCCCCATGGCTTAGCAAACATTCACAAACAGGGGAAATTGGACTTGCTCATCCAATATGTTTCAGCCTCCATGGACTCAGCTAATAAAGTAACCATGGAAAAATTAAATATGTGTAAAGCAGAGCACCTTTATGGTACTTACCAGGTTATTGCCTTGTGTCACTTCTAGCAAGGATCGCTTCCAGGCTGCAAGGGGACCAAGAAAATCTTTTGCTTTTATTTGAAAAGATGATGATGTCTCAAAATATTATAGAGAAAATTGTGTCCAAATGAGTGCGCCCAGACCTGAACCATCAGTAAACGGGCCTGCCTCCTGGCTCACACGCTGCAGATGAAACAGGCCTGGGTTGGTGGATCTTGCCATCTGAACACAAATGCCTTTTGCTCTAGCAGAAGAAACACTGCGTTCTGATTAGGTAGACCTGTGTTTGTATTTCTATTGCTGCTGTTATGTAACCAGTGGAGACTTATTTGAATTAATGTATCAAGTCATGAGAGCCGGCATAGTCCTATCCGTGGCTGATTTTTCCCTGTAACTGTGGCCCAGGAACCACGACCATGTATGCATTCCAGGATGGTGCCACACACGGATTCCACTCCAGTTCGGAAGCTGTAGTTCTGTCTTAATCAAACATCCTTAGCGCCACAGGGTCTGTCTGTCCCTCAGCTCTCCCCACCTGGCTGTTGCTGACGAGGCCATACAGAGTCCTGGTGAGGACAGACTACCTCAGGGAGAACCTGACAAGCCCCTGGCTTGGAGTCACTCCTCACACCGAGAAGCATCACACCTGAGATGTCCCTACAGCTCTGTCTCTGTCCTGGGCAGACTCAGGGATGTGCCTGCACCACCCCCACCTCCACCCTCAGTCTTTAGAGTCTCCCTATGTAGGTGCTGTGACACTCAAGCTGGGCTACTGGGGACAGAACTCAGGTCCCTATACTTAACAGTCGACTAGGTTTTGTTTGTTTTGTTTTGGGTTCCCCGTCCACAACCCCCGCTAACATTTAACCTTCCTGAAAGGCAGTGACATTCACCTCTAATCTCAGGTTGAGTAAGGTGGATTCCTGTGAGTTCCAAGTCAGCCATGGTTATGTGGTAAAACCCTATATCAAAAAGAGAAAAACTTAATCTAGGCACCTAAACCCCAAGTCCTGGGGGTCAGAAGGAAAGCCATAGACCCTGCCCCACAGTGGATGACTGGCCAGTGACCACAGGCATTCCCAAAAGGATGTGATGTAGGATGTGATGACTAAGACTTGCAGCAGAGGCTCACAAGCTCAACAGTTTCACTCACGGGCTTCAGTTGAACCCCTGGCATCTGAGTTTACCAGTGATGACTTCAGTGCCACATGCGCCTTCAAACAAATCCCAAGTGTCTAATCTGGAGGCTCTCTCTAACCCGGGTCATAGAACAAGGAAAGGCAGTGCACTAACCACTGTCGGATTATGTCCTCCTCAGTAGAGGTCCTCTGAGGAGAAATGCCTTTGCTAAATCAAATCTTTAATTCTTCCCACTGCATTTATTTGGTCCGCACACAGTGGGTCTGTGATGCTTTCCTATGAGTTGTAATCTAGGACCTACTATGAGTCACCAGCATTGTCTGTACTGCTGGACCACTCAGGCCGAAAGCGTGGGTTTTAGAATAACACATTCTGGACACTGGGGAGGAATGCCGTACCTGGCTATAAGAGCCCCGGTCCCAGGAGCAAGCTGCCTTGTTTGCCTTGTTTCTGTTTACAGACTAGAAGCCCTGCCTTGTAGGTTTGAGAGTGAGAACACCAAGCTCTGGCTGCATCTCCTCCCACCAGACCCCACCAGACCCCAGCCAGGGCCAGTGAGGCTGAACATAACCCCCAAGCAGGAGAGGGCCAACCGTGGTAGCATTACACATCCCAAACTGGGGCTATACTTAACTTCCCAACACGCCTGTTCCCCAAAGGTACAAGACCTTGATAGAATCTTTTTGGAGAATAAAAGTACATAATGCTAGAATGAAATGCTTTTTAGACAATCATGGTGTTAGAATGTAAGGTTTTAATGTTGGCAAACCACGTATTTCAGCCACTGAGAAATCGCATAGCAATAAAAACTGCTGGAGCTCTAAAGAGGGAAATAAACTGCTACTCAACTCTGAGTGGCCATCTAGGAAGGAAGGAACTGTTCCCGTGTCCGAGTGAGGTGGGGATAGGCGGGCTTCAACCTCTCCCTCTGCTCTAGTCTTCCTCTGATGCTTTTAAACATCCATATCTGTTTCCCAGACTACCGTTTCCAACTAACAGTATTGATTTCGTGCATTTCATCATTTGTACTTGAACTAAATAAACGGGGACATCATTTCTCTGGAGGATGTTAAAGACGCATTATTCTAGATTTATCTTTGAATGTCAATTTTGGAGGCAGGTTTTTAACACAAATCAGTTCTGTAAACTATTTCCATTAATAAGCATCAGGTCTATAAACCATTGTCTTTTCAAAATGTGCATTTCTGTCTGAATTATAATTACTGCTTGAAGCAAAATATAATTTAGTAGTTACACGACTTGGGGTGCTCTTGATGTAGCCATAAAGGGCCCTCACTGAACGAGGCTTTATTTGCTAGGAAGCACTGACCCACCCAGGCCACCGCTTACAAAGGTGGGCATGGGAGGTTCCTAGTTGAGAAAAGGCAGGGATAGAACTTACTGCAAAACCAACCCCTGATTTCTCTTCTGTTCATTACCTGTCTTCTCCCTGGATGTCTCAGCCTATCTTAACTTCCAAACCTCAAACATGCACATGCACACCCACACATATATGCATGCATGTGTACACACACACACACACACACACACGCACACACACGCACACACACACACACACACACACACACACACACACACACACCACATCCCTGCTCTTTGCTCCTCTGAGTTCCTCCTAGCCAGCAGCTGTGCTGGTACCCTTGGGCATTCCAAGGGAAAAGTGTTGAAGGCAACCTTTGACCCAGCCCCCCGAGCATTGTCTTTTCCACCTCAGTTCCTGTATGAAAGGAAATGAGACCATCTTCCTCTTTGCCTCCTACATACACTCACATCCTACAGAAACAAAGAGCCCCACCTCTTTGCCCCCCACAAGTCTGACCCCTTAGGACTCCAACCGAGGCCTGTCACCTGGGGTGCCACAACTGCTCTACAAAGTTCTACACAGTGGAGGACAAAGATATCCACATCTGTGAAGCAGATACAATGATCCTTTTAACAATGGTTTGTTTGATAATGGCCAGGGGCCCAAATTAAAATTGTAGGACAACCATGGGGAAAAGACCCAAGGTTAATATGCTCCAAGAGTCCAGTCATCTGCACCCTGCCCAGAGCCAGGAAAACACGTCCCTTCTAGATTAACCTTACAATACAGTGAGCACTGCTCCTTCCAGAGGGCTAGGTCAGGTCAACAGTGCACTGCACATGTGCATTAAGAATATGTGGGAGTAAAGGGGTGCTGTCTGGGCAGAGGAAGGTGCTACCCTTCCTGCCTTTCAAGAGCTACATTCTAGACTCTAAAATCTAGAAGAACACCAGGCATTTGCCTCTGAAAAACATTTTCCTATGGACTCCCTACTCAGTGTCTCAGCTCAAATCTGGTCGGCCTTTTCCCACAGAATCCTTCATTTCTGCCTTTTGTTTGCTGTTTGTCTCCAGACTTAGTTAAATGTTAAGAAGTACAATGTAGTTTGTCTCTTAGGCCATATGGACTTCCATCCTCTAAAACTTATGGTGCTAAATAAACCATTCTCGTCATGGTTATTCCAGCATGAACACACAGCAAAGCACAGGACTTGGCACAGGTGGGGCCAGAACTCAGGGAGCTGCCCTGCCATGAGCTACCAGCTGGAAGGCCAGCTTAAAGTGCAGTGGAAAGCCGTCTGCGAACTGCCTCAGGTCAAAGTTAGTCTTTCCGATTAGATCCTCCACCTCGGCCCACAAACTGCTGTAACTTCACTGCAGCCTATCCTGGAAGCCACTACCCCAGCCTGCCTGTATACCAAAGATATTTACCTCCCTTTCCCTGGCCCCATCCACACCAAGAAAAAGTCTTGCTGCCCTTCCCCTGTGAACTGCTCTGTTCTGCTTTGCTGTGTTGTAAGCAAGCTCCTTTGAAAAGACAGACTCCTGTCACGTGAAGCTCGGAGTACTGGTGTAGTTTGTTGTCTGTCCCTGGGACCCCACAGATTTTCCAGTAGAGCCAAAGATGGTCCCATAGCCCAACCCCCTGCCAGATACTGCCACCTCCATACACCACAGAACGGCAACTGGTACCAGCATTTCTCTCTGCTTGGCGAAGGGCAGAGAGATAGTGACAAGAAAGAGACGGGGTGCCAGGCAGAGAGGTTGCCGAATGTCTCATGGGTAGGTGGAGAGGGATCATGTGCCCCTCGAGAAAAACATTCCCTTTGTGTTCCATTCAGCTGTCACTAAGAGTCAAAGAAGGCATTGGTACCCGCTGCTGTGCACAGGATCCCTCAGCCTCCCAGCCGGCGGCCGCACTCTGTTCTATCCTTACATTGTATTTATTCAGTGTCTTTTCAACATTGTGTGTGAGCTTATATTTGCATTCTGTGTATTAGGGGGCCAGCTTTAGGACTTTGTTTTGTTTTGTTTGCATGCACTTTGTCAAAAGAAATCTTTCTGCCAGTCCTCAATCATTTGAATATTTCCACACTCACATTATATTTTAGTAGACTCATGCTTTTCTGAGAAATGGCCTCTCCCCTGCACATCTGTCTCATGCCTATCTGGATGGGTGGCAGGGGCAGCCATCACTTCATCCTGCCAAGCCTCGTGGTGCTAGCATCCAAAAGAGATCTAAGTCTACAGCAAAACCTCTTGGACATCTGAGAAGTTTTGGGTTCCTGAGTAGTTTTGACAAAGCAATGGCCCAGGCTAACTTCCAGGGAAAGTGCACATCCATCTGCCAGTGCAAAGCAACACGAGATCCAACTTGTTCGTAAGGAGACTCAGACGCAGGGAGAAGTTATGTTTTAACATAGGTGTTCCTTTAGCCCCAATAGAAAAACAAAATACTAACATGTTAATAATGATTAGTGATCTGTATGCCAAGTCACAATCTCTCCATGGTGTCTGAGCCAATACCAGTTCACTTACAGAGCAGCAGTTGATCTCAAACTTAAGTTTCTTATTGCATCCCAGATAGCCTCAAAGACAGAAAACTGTCAAGGTTTCCATGTTCTAAAAACAAACAAAAAGAGCCTCTTAATAAAATCATTAAACTGGATTGTTAAATTGATCCCATTGGTTTGTTCCGACCAATGAGCTTATCTCATCAATATAAATTAGAAATATGATTATGACTGAGAAATTCACAAATGAATTCTGATTCTGGGCTTGAACCTTTTAGAAGAAGGCAGCCTCTCTCGCTCCTGAACAGGCTACAGAGCATTTACATCCTAGGCTTGAACTCACAGTGGCTCGGAGATGACTAGTCTCCGTGAGTAGCAGAGAAGGCCCTGGCACCACCTTCAGACTCACAACCCCACAGGCACCTGTAGCCGATGCTAGTGGGAGGGGCCAGTTTGCCCAGCTGTACTGGATGACCAGCTCCGTTCCAGTCACCAGCCTTTGGGCTAGCTCCTCCACGCAACCTGAAGTCAAGAAGCGTGTGTTTACGCTGACGGCTTTTTGTTCCCCTGGGAAGGGAGGTGATGGCAGTTCTGAGGCGGAGAGGAAGGGCAGGAGGAAGTACATTCAATATACTCACTCATCAGACTCAGTCTCCACCATCAGGAACATCCACAGCTGAGCCCTTGGGCAAAATGACCTGTTTTGACCACTGACACCATTCTTCCAACAGTTCCTAGGCCGTAGACACTTTCCCCAAGAAAATGACAATCCCACCATGGCACAGAATAGGCACCAGAGCCACTGAAGAACAAGAAGTAATGTACTAGAGACCTTTGCCCACTGCTGCCTGGAAGAAGCCCCTCACGGATGTCAGTACCCCAGCCCTAGTATATAACAGTGTGCAGCTATAAATTGATTATTGGCTGAAACATATGGAGTCTATGCACCCGGCTGAGACTCACCCCTGGACACCCTAGCTTTCTGATTGCCCCTGAGTTCTCTCCCAATGATGCTTGGCCAGGGCTTCTGGTCATGTGCAGAGGTGCTTTGGACCTGTCAGCTAGAATCATGTGACTCTGCAAAGAGTATACCTCCTAGCAAAAGCTACCCAGTCACCACTTAGAGCATTATTCGCCACAAAGGAGAAGTTAGGGGAGAGCTTTGGAACTCAAAGTAAATGGCTGAATGGAAGGAATTGTGGTCGGCGTCAAGTGTGCATGCCTGGGGTGGAAAGGTCAAGAGGGGGTTAACTTGTGCATGCGCATGCGTGAATGTTTCTTTTCCATCACTGATATGGCCTATTTTGATTTCAGAGGCATAAAAGGAAAGTTACAAGCTATAGACCTCAGAGGGAGAAAGTCTTATGACAATTCTAACAAACACCCTGCTGGTTGGCATCTAAAACAATTTTGTAGTTTCTGAACAAATGGAATTTTTAAAAAAAATTTTCAGAACAAATGTTTAAATCTCTGGGTAAACATGGAAGATTTTAGAGGCAGGGAGGACATTAGATTGTCTCTCCAAAGCCACCTCTCTCACAGGACAGGAAACAGAGGCCTGGGAAGTTTTCCAGTCTGGCTGCCTGGCTCGTAGCAAGCCATCTCAGAGTTAAAGCTGTCCGCGCCCAGGCCGGGCCTGACTGCACTCTCCATTTAGAAGCATGATGCATGTTCACAGGTCAGAGTAACACGAGCAGAGAGGCTATGCAACACAAAACCGTCCCCCTTCGCCAGGTGCCTCCCTAAGCCAGAAGCTCCGCCGTTAGGTCATCGCTCTCTGAGCTAAGGCATTTCTGACAGTCTTTCCGATGGAAAAACCTACAGCTCAACCAGAGCCAAGGAGCCCAAGAGGCCGAGGAGGAGCCTAAACCTGCCGCTCACTTATGGCACAGCCTCTAAAGCAAGGGCTCTAAGTCCCACCGTGCAGCAGACAAGCTGGCCCATTGTTACCCACACTCAGTCTTGAAGGACAAAGCAGTTGTGAAGGATCGCCAATGTCAGCACATAGTCTGGGTTCCTTGGCTCAGAGCAGGCACCCGTGGGCTCTGGGGAATGCAGAACACCCTCTGCTCAAGGTTAGTCAACCCGAAGGCCTTGCAGACATTGTACGTGAGAGGTGGCACGTCTTCTCAGCCTGGACCCACCGCAAGCCACAGAACCTTGGAGACCAGTGCAGGCCCCACCTACCCACTGGGCGCCTGTGAAGCAGGGACAATCAGAGCAGAGATGAGTCTGGCCCCACACACTGCCTGGGGCCTGGCTTCCTTAATACACTCTTCCAGTCAGCTAAATAATTACACAAACCACAGGCTTCCTCAGGCAGGATCCTGTTCCAATCAGGGTGAAACCTGGGTTTCTACAGCACAGACTAAAGAGCCTGTGACATTGAGAAGTTAGTCACATGACCTGGATGTAAACCCACCAGACTTGGGGGCCCCGCATCTGTGTCCCTGGCAACATCCAGAAGTCCAGGTCTTCCCAGGATGAAGCCTCAGTGCTATGCAGATGTCACTGTTTCCAAGGTATGAAGAGAATGGGAAGGGAGAGTGAGCAAAGGACAGAAAGGCCACCAAGCCACAAGGGCAGAGCCAGCACCAGGAAGTCAGGCTTGTGGCCCAGTGTGCTCCATAAGGTTTGGGAAAGGCTACCAGGCAGGCAGGTGACTCGGTCCATGTTCAGAGGTCGCTGATGGGCAGTGGCTTCTCCAATGTTGTGAGGCTACCAAGACAACACCTCGAGGCTACCAGCGTGGTCCTCTAGGCCAAGAACAGGCCCAGGCACCAAACAGGAATCTGGAGTCACTGATGGTGTGCCTGTGTTAGCAAATCAGCAAGAGAAGATGAGAGCCCGGGGTGTAGGGTGGAGCCTACAGGCAGGTGCTCGGACCCCAAAGGTCTCAGGATTTTGTTTTGGGCTTTTTGGTGTTTGGGGTTTTGTTTGTTTGTTTGTTTGTTGGCTGTGAAACTTGCCCTCCTGCCTCTGATCTTCAGAGGTTATCCTGTCTGACTCTGCATGGTGTTGCACTCACTCTGAATTTTTGGTAGATTCTTAAACATATTTGAATAGTCTTCATTTAGCAGACAGGAAGGCTCTATATCTAAAATAAATTTGTCTCTAATAGTCTGTATCTCAAAACCACGTATCAGTTAATCCTCCCCCACTGACTCTGAATGCCTGCTTTATTATCTACTGAATTCCAGCTCCTAATTCGGTGTCTTTGTGTTCAACAAACACACGAACGATGCGGTCCTCGGTGCAGGAGACACAGCAGAGAGCACAGCCCAGGAAATATCTGCATCTGCAGAGTAGCTAGAGGAGGAGGAAACAGGCTAAACAAAGGCAGCCACAAACTAGACAGCCTACCAGGGAAGAATACATTTCACGGATAAAAAGTAAAGACATGAGATTCCAGAGTAGCTGAGGTACAGTTGAAAATAAAGTACTCAGGGAAGAAGCATGAAGGGGGACATTGAAATTGCAAAGGACGATGGGTACTCGCAGGAGAAAGCATGTAGGAAGCCTTGAGGGAAGCAGCAAGTCTGTTCTGAGGCCGTGGGAAGCCAATGGCCAGCAGCTCAGGGAGAAGCTGATGCTCTGTACAGATCACGGCTCAGTTGTTTCAAGGATCAGAAATGCAGCTTACACATCTGGAGAACAAATATCCAGCATGAAGGCATCTGCCACATGGGTGTGTGCCTTCAGCTTCCTATGGGTGCAAAGTACACTGGGTATCCCGAGCCGGCAGACACAGGACTCTCGTCTCTGTCTTCACTTTCTCACGGCCCACTCCCCTGTGATAAGGGTCTTTGGGTTCAAGCTTGACCCATGTTCAAGCATGACCATAGCTATGATTTCGGCTTCAGTGTATCCAAAGAGACCTCTTTTTGTGGGTATCTTTATTTTGAATATATTTTATTTACAATTTTATGTATGTTCACTTTGCATACTGGCTACTCTCACCTTCTCTCTCCCCACTCCTGGGCACTCTCTCCAAAAATCTCTCTCACATACCCCTGTCTGTTTGCTTTGGTTTTTGACCCATTGAGCTTGATCAAGGCCTTCTCTGCAGTGGTGAATTTGGAGCCATCTACTAGAACCTTCTGGTTTCAGCAGTAGGCCACAATTAAAGGCAGTGATTCACCCTCCTCTTTCCAAAATCAATCAATGGCCAATAGTTCAAAGGTAAAGAGTAGGGCCCCAAGAGTCCCCCTCCCTTCCATAATTGTCTGTAGGGCTGGTCTTGTGAAGACCCAGTCTTTCCATGACTTAATGATTACAATAGTTGCTTCATGTGTAAGGACTGGCTTTTGGAACCCTTCACCCTGTCTTCTGGTCTTACATATGCCCCACCCACTCTCCCACAGTTGGTCTCCTTTAAGGGATGAGCCCACATGCATTGCTTAATTTCTGTATCTTGTGCAGTCATGAGTTTCCACAGACACTACTGTTATTTGAAGGAGAGGATTCTCTGATGAAGGCTGATAGAGGCCTTGTCTATGGGTATAAACATAGGCATTTGTTGCTGTGTCAGTTAGGTTAACCATTAGAAATATGTTCCCACATGGACCCAGTCCCTCTCCATGCCTGAGCTGTCAGTCAGGCGCACAGTACCAGGCTTTGATCCCTCTACCTCTGTAGAGTCTTGAATCATTTCAGAGAATAGTTCTCTCCTCTACAGTCAAGCCACTGTTGCAAAGATGAGCACACTTTGTTTTCCAGCTGGTTTCTGTACATTCCTTTTATGCTAGTTAACACTCCCTGATCCCACACCCTCATCTCTCCAATGCCTCCCCCCTTATTACTTTTTAAAATCTATCATGTACTCCCCAGCCCACCTTCCTTAAAGTGGCCAATCCCCTCACCCTGATGACCCCCCCCACCTACCCTACCCCCACCCCTGCCCCCATTGTTTCCTGGCTTTAGCCTAGATGCTCATATTGTACAGTGTAAAGAGTTGACACCAGAACCGTCATGAGAGAGACCATGCAAGGCCTGTTCTTTTGGACCTGGGTTATATCACTGAGCAGTCTTTTCCAACCCCATCCATGTCCCTGCAAACTTGTATGATCTCATGTTTCTCTATAGCTGAGTAATATTCCATTATAAATATGTACCCCGTCTTCATCAGTTGTAAATAGCGGTCGTGAATGAGTGATGAGCACAGATCTGCAGGGATTCCTGTGATACAGCGTAGAGTCCTTTGGGTATAAGCCCAGGAATGGTGTACCTGGGTAGTGTGGTGGTCTTACTTTTAACTTTTCGAGAAATCTCTAGACCATTTTCCAAAGTGGCTGTCCAAGTTCCCAACCAACACGTCCGCCACATCAGCACTTCTTGTTGCTAGTGTCCTTGGTGGTGGCTACTCTGCCTGGAGCGGGAGGAAATCTTAAATTACTTTTATCCACACTTTCCTAATGGCTACTGATGATGGACACTTTTTAAAGTGTTTCCTAGCCATTTGTATTTCTTCTTTTTGAGAACTTCCTATTGAGTAGTTCTCTGAGTTCAAGGTCACCCTAGAAAACAGAGCAAGTTCCAGGGCAGCCAAGCTTAGGCAGTGAAGGAATCCACAGAAAACAGGAAGCTGGTGAGAATGTAACTGAATGAGGGAGCCATGTTCCAGTCCCAGCAAGCAACAGAACGTTACAGCTTCATCCACGTGGCCCTGGCTTCAGAGTCACGAATAGAAAGGTTTATGGAATCTCTTGCTATGACTAAGGAAAGTCCCTGAGGCCATGTGTGTGGCTGCTGTGTCCCTGCATAGAGGCCCAGAGAGGCCATCGCATGACTCTGTGAAGTTGGAGTTTGCCTCTGTCTCCTGAGTGCTGGGATTAAAGGCGTGGGCCACCATGCCTGGACCACCCTGCTTTGCTTTAATTCCTTTTCATTATAGAACTTTACAGGCATTGCTGCAATGCCTCAAGAGTCAGATCCAAGGTCTGTGTTGATCCAGATCAAAAGTGCGTATCATTACACCCCAAGATCTGCACCGAAGGCATGTAGTCTTCCTGCATCAAGATCCAGAACACGTCTGGATTGCAGCTTTTTCCATATATAGTCAAGTTACCACCAAGAACAGCCATCAAGGAGTGTAACCTTACCAAGAACACAGCAGCCATGTGACTGCCCATGCCACCCATGAGGCCAAACCCAATGAAAGCACAATCCGAACATTAGAGATGCCTGCCATGTCAGCCGCAGTGCTCTGTCCCAAGGCTGAGTCATAGAATCAGCCCCTGTAAAATCACACATGGGCATGCTCTCTCTCTCTCTCTCTCTCTCTCTCTCTCTCTCTCTCTCTCTCTCTTTCTCTCTGTCTGCCTGTCTCTCTCTGTCTCTATCTCTGTCTGTCTCTGTCTGTCTCTGTCTGTCTCTCTCTGTCTCTCTCTCTCTCTCTCACACACACACACACACACACACACACAGCAGTACTGTTAGGTCATATAGAAGAATGAAATCGTACTGTTTGAAAGAAAGCAGAACGGAGCTCATCAGGTAAAGGAAAATAATAAACTAGACTCAGAAAACAAGTGTGTATGTTTGCTCATGTAGTTGTTTTAAAGATGAGAAAGGAAGGGATACTGTTTGGGAAAAGAAAGGGGGCCCCTGGCAGGGACAGGCAAGGGGACTTGGGGTGATAGTGTTAAAGGACGCTGTATTTGGGTAAGAGCTCCTAATGGAATCCATTCTCTTATGCAATTGAAACAGAGCAATCAAAGCCAAAAGAAGCAATGGCCACAGAAGTGCTCTCGGGGGCCCTTCCGTTATTCCTCAAGTAGAGGTGTTCAGGAGGACCACAGTCCTGTGTCAGTTCCTCTGTTCCTGTCAGCCTGATAGAAAGTCCCTCCTTCCTGTCATGGTTTTATGGAGAAAACTGTTGAAGTTAAGAGTACTTTGTGTCCCCGCTCAGGAATATTATCAGTGAGTTTATAAATCACGAGGGAGATGAACATTTCAGTCTTTTGTTTTAATGTCTCTTTGCATTAACCACAATTTTCAGAACACTGTGAGGCAGCCATCCTGTTCCAGTTTTTAAAGTGAACTCAATGAGTCTACCCACTAGCCTTGCTGGGTTTCTTATTTTCTACAACTCTTTCTTATGATAGGGAAATGGACTGTGCCTAGCATTATGATATCTTTAAGAACCTGGCTCTATTTCTTCTACCTGAAGAATCTGGATCTTAGACAACTAGGGATTTACAGGCAGTCACCTCATCAACTAAGACAAGCAGCAGTGACCCCGAACTCAGGAGTTCGGATCCCAGCCCCGTGTGCTTTCCAAAGACAGGGTGGACACAGCCCACCTGGAGTGCAGCACCTCATATTCTGCGGTGAGACCAGAACATGACTTCTTGGGAACCCCCCCTGAACTTCTGTGCTCCCCAAGGCCACTGGCCAACCATCCCCACCCGATTTACTTATGCGGATGTTTCTTGGTTGTTAAGATCAGTTAGATGTACCACCCAGGGGTCCTCCAAAACCAGCTCCCCTGCTGACGTGCTCAGCCACAGACACTCGCACCCAGCCTATGAGTGTCTTTGTCTCAGCTCCCATCCTCGAGGTGCCCTAAGGTCCTCTCATGTCCCCACATACTGACTCAATTGACCCAGCCTGCATTACTGCAACCACTCCACACCCGTGCCTCACTTTGGGCCTGGCAGGAGACTAGCTTCTAGAACCTTCTACTCTGGCACTGGGTAATGAGCACTGCTTCTCATCTTTTACCTGCGCCCTTTTCCTTGTCCCTCCTCCTCAGCCTTTGTCTCTTCCCCATCTAGAGGGTGGCAGGGAGTTCCTCCACAGCAGTCAGTCCTCTGAGGCTGAGGGATGAAGAGGGAAACTGGAGAGGAAAGAATATTGCCATGCTGTGGCCCTCTGGAAGGCCTCCTGAGTTCCAGGGTCGAAACACTCATGCCCTCATAGAGAGGATTCTCATCCCCCTCACAGGGCCAGGAAGCCCTTCAGCTCCTCCAGCCCAGGTATCCTGTCACCTCCATGCTAGGCATGTCTGCCTTCCATCTTTGGGGGCCCTCTACAGGGTCACCCACTGCTCAAGTACCACAGGGCCCTGCTCACTGCCATCCAGGCCGTCCTCAGGATCCCCTTTCCCATCACCAGGTCCCTGGTAGGCCCCTGCCCCGACCCCCACTTCCCCCTTTCCTTCGGGCCCCAAGCACATGGGTGGGGATGGTCCTGGAACCTTCCAGGCCTCAGTGGCAGCGCACAAAGAACAAGGGTGGGCTGGTCTCTAACCCTGCCATTCCTCACAGCTCAGTCCTCTAAAGCACTGAGTTTTCTGCCCCTTCTTCCCATAACTCTGGCTATTGTACTCCATGGCCACAGCCATTCTATCTCCGTCCCTAATTGCCATTGAGGAAATCTGTGCCTCGCTAAAGCTTGGTGAGCTGCCAATCTGTGCTCTCCCTTCAGATGTAAATGTGTTATGCAAATGCAGTCTGGGGCCCTGAGTGGGACCCTGTGGGCATCCCTGGATAGAGACAGGAAAAGGACACCACTGGGATGCAGAAAACCAAGACAATGCCCTGCCCTCCTTCAAGGCTGGCTGTTGGGAGAAGGCTTCTTGACTCCAAGTTTCCCCACCCACTCCCAAAGCTCACACAGCTACTTGGGTTCACTGTTTCTTGGCATGTGTGTCCCTAGGGTCCTGGGCATGCCACTCAACTGTACTTCCCCAGGATCTCAGGACCCTACAGGTGAGGGTGATGTTATGTACAGGAACCTTTCTTTAATCACCTGTCTGAACAATGCATTAAACTAGGTTGTAGCTAGAGGCACTGAATCAGCACAGATACCTTGCTATCCCAAGGAAAGAAATCTCTTTGAAAAGGGGGTGTATCACTAGAGGCCTGTCCTTCTCTGTCTTTGCTCCCCATCTGTAGGGCCCTAAGCTGCTTCCTGTCACCCTCACCTCTGCCTCCTTGCTCTTGTATTGGGAACACGCTGTCCTCTCTCCAGGCATTAGCTGTCTCAGAGGATTCCTAGGATCTCGAACAGCAAGCAGTCTAGTCCGCAGAAAGTTCTCAGCCCATAAATGTGTAAGCCCTCCAGTCCATTAGGCATGTGATCTGGGCTCTGCTATGCCGGACACTCTTCTAAGCTGGGGGCAGGATACATTTACGAACCTTTTTGCCCGGGACCAGTTTTTCCAGCTTCAAAGTTGTTTATTGGTGTTATCATTGACTATGAGGGGGAAAGTTACCAATAGAAATGTATTCTGAAATAAACTAAACTCTGGGAAATGCCCCCAGCCTGTGAGAGTGAGCTATTTGCCCTTATTGGAAATGTAGCATTGTTTAAATCCCCACAGTTCTTCTGCATCATTCTGAATTTGGGAGCAGGCAAAGGGAACTCACTCACCCCTGGAATATCATTTATGTTGTAAAGTGCTTTAAAAAATCAAAAACCTTTCAAGTGAAATTAACTTAAGAGGAAGTGATTTCTTAGTTCCTGCCTGCCCCTTAGCATCCCTGGGAAGAGAACCTACGTACGTAAAAATGTGTGCTTGAACTCTGAGTCCAGGGGGAATCTCCTTCATGTAGATTCAAGGTAGCTTTGTAATTACCCAGCAGCTCATGGCGTCTGATCAAATGGGATCTCTCTGATCCTCTTAGAGAAGATACCACCTCTCTCTTTTTCATGTCTAACAACAAATCACAAGTTAGCATGTCGATGAAAGCCATTTACGGCTCAGCTTGTCACTCGGATATGCCATAGGCATGTCATTGTGCCCTCCCCTGCACTGGTTCCATCCAGACCTGCAGACAGAAGTCTGCAGTGATGTTTCTCAGGGAAAACAGACCTAATTTACCTAAAATATGAATTTGTCTGATGATGTGAAAGGCAAATATAGATTCTTGCCTCAGGGCCTCAGGTTTTAACAACTTCTAAGGCGATACTTTGCCGCCTTCCCCCCACATGACAACCCCTCCCATCCCCAAGACCTGTTTCCTTGTAGCCAAGACCCTGAGGAAAAGGGGCCAGAAGCTTCACATGCCTTAGAGGTAATCATTGTAACAAAGGATTCCCCCAAAGAACAGCAGCTCACTAGCGTGTGCCCCCACCCCAGACTCTATGCATGGGTGCGGGGATCACGTGGCATCCGCAATTCCCTTCCCCTTGTGCACACTGCATGCTGGGACCAGAGCCCCATGCCTGTGAAGGCCTCTTACCCGGAGACTCAGCAGTTCCACACACCCCTCCCCTCCGGTTACAAAAGCTGTTGGCAGTCTCCTTGGTTGTGCAGGCAGCAACAGTGGGAAATGGTCTCATGGGAGGTACATGATACTTTCCCACTGAGATCAGGAACTAATGACCTAGAGGAAGGTTAAAAATGGCATCCCCCCAAAACAATTTATGAAAGGCCTATTACCTAGCAATTTCATATTCGAATGCAATTACGTTCATGTTATTAGTACATCACGAATGCTACTAATATGATTATTGTTTTGTGTGGCAATACAGGAAATTGATTTAAATAGATTTACATATTTTTCAGATAAAGGGCACTGCTAAGGTAGATAAATAAGAAATTAGACATTGCCGTGAAAACAAACAGCTCGGCAAAACTGGGCTAGATCTCCTTGGCAATGCGAGCATAGATGTTATGGTGCCTTCAGGTTACTGTCAATAGTTTATAATTCCAAAGGTGACTTTCTTATTTAAAAGCCTCACTTCTGCTCACTAGGCCCCTCTACCGTGCTTTTAGCTCCCTTTCATCGGTGAATGAGGGTCAGGGTATAATGAAGCATCCTGACCCAGATTTACCCAAGTTCAGACACTACACTGTAGACTCCCCTGCCTCAGCTCATGTCACCCAGGTCAGCCAGATTCTGATGAAAGCAGGGGGGCCTCTAGAGGAGAGGTCTCTCTGAAGCCCATGTGATCTCACTGTCTGAAGCTTACAGTATCGGTCTGGGAGCCTAGTCCCCCTGTCAGGGGGTTGTTCCACCTTCGCTGTGTCCCTGTTGTGTGCCAGCTGTGCACCGCTGGCCTACTGACAGACCTAGACATGACAGAGAGGTCAGACTGGTGAGCCTGAAGAGGTTACCCAGGGGTAAGATCTCGGCAAGCCTGGATAGAGTCCAGACAGCACACCTGAGGTCAGGTGGGCTGTGAATACAACAGGAGGGGAGACTGTGCACACCCAGGCAAAGGGCAGGGGAAACAGAGAGCAACCCTACAGGTCTAAATTACCTGCATTGCACATGGAAAGGAGATGCTTCTGCTGAAAGGAATCTGGGAGCTGGATGCAGAAGGCATTAGAGGGAGAAGCAAGAGATTAGGAAACAAGCATTTTTCTCAGTGGCTGGCCCTGTGTGGGAGAGTTCTGAACCCTCTGGGAAGATAACTGCCATCCCTGGCTAGGAACGACAGATGACCTGATAAGCTGGTCAGCCCCAAAGCACACAGCTACGCCATTTGTGCCAGCATTCGATGATATGCAGTTAGATTGAAAGAGTTCTGAGGAGCAGCAAGCTGATGCACACTCTCTTGTGAGGTACCGATGAAAGCTGAGCAGATGGATGGATGGATGGATGGATGGATGGACGGACGGATGGATGGATGGATGGATGGATGGATGGAATGATGGAATAATGGATGGACGAATGGATGGGTGAGTGGGTGGGTGGTGGATGGATAAATAGATAAATGGATGGATGGGTGGGTAGATGGATGGATAAATGGATAGAAAGATGGATGGATGAATGGATGGACGGATGGGTGGATGGATGGATGAATGGACACATAAATGAACAAGTGAAAGAATTAGGTCTGTCAGTGGGCTTCAAGCGTCCTAAGATTTCTGGGAGCTTTGTCCTGGGGGGGCCACTGCATTCCCACACACAAAACTATCTTGTCCACAGAGTTAAAACAGGTCCCTCCCCTTGAGCCTTTCAGGAACACCAAGGCTTCCTCTCAGGGAAATGGGTCCTTGAGCCTCTGCCTATGTGCCTTGATAGCCATCTGACTTAACAGCCGCAAGCACAGAAATGTGAATGGTGGCAATGATATTCATCCTTCCTCTGGTGCTCTGGTGAGGGTTGAATGAGTTTAAAAATACAGAGAATTTGCAGTCGCTGAAGTACAGGGACACTGCTTGCCGTTGGCACTGCTGCAGTTATGGGTCCAGCCAGTCCTTCCTTCTCTTCACAAAAACATCTCCAACCTAGAGATAAGACAAAGAAGAATCTTAATTTCCTTCAGCAGGGAAAATTCTCCTGCTTTTTCTTTAAAATGGCCATATATTTCTCAGGACATATTGACATGTGAATGATCAAGGTTAATATCCATCGGGATTTTACTCTAATGATGGCAGAGATAAAAGCATATATTTTTATACTTGGGATTTACCGTAATAGAATGTGGCTCAAGTCTGAATCAAAGATTCTTATTGTAATGTTTTGACTGCTAAATATTTTACTTCTGGAAATAATAATTTGATCCATAAATTAAAATAGACTTCAGAGTATCACCAATTATTAAGCTTTAAAACATTCTGTCCCCTTACTTCCTAATTAGTAATAATGGGTCAACTCCCAAAAATCCATTTATATTTCATCAAATTATTAGTTGTATCTGGTTAAATTCTATTAAAACCACTACAAAACTATTCTTATGCATCTCTTACTGGAAGGTTTGTCTGCACATATCAATTATAGGAGTTAAACATGCAGTGTAGAATCTGACATGGGAGTACACACCTCTAAGACCAGTACTTGGGAGGCGGAAGCAGGTAGATCTCGTGGGTTAAAGGCCAACCCGGTCTGTATAGAAATTTCGAGCCAGGGCTATATAGTGAGACCCTGTCTCAAGAATAAACAAATGTGAAGAGGAAATACCTCCACCCCACACTTTGGAACAGATAAAATAACAGTAAAACCAGAAACTAGATTTAAATTTCCAAGCTTATGAGTAAATATGAAACTGGTGGGAAGATGAAGGGAAGTGGTGAGGGAAGTCTCTTGTGACAATGGGTGGGGCATGGCTAGAGGTTCCAGACAGGACAGGGAGAGGGGGCGGGGCTGACAGAGTGCAAGCTCACAGGGCAGTGCAAAACCAACATCAGCTTCTGGACCTCTGGGTTGACCTGTGTCGTGGGGACTCCGGCCTTCCTCCTAACCTGTGCCCATCACGTCCTTGAAACAAGGCTGCATGCTGAGGATTTTGTGTGTACTACCCCACCATTGCTGCGGGGAAGCTGGGAAGTTTAGGTTCTGCCCAGAGTCTCAGCCAGGCCAATGCAGCACCCAGGCACCCTATCCCATCCCAGGCTCCTACTAATCTTTATCTGCAGACAGTGCTGGGCTATCAGCCACAGATATGGGGAGCTCCTGCCCCCACTCACCACCCCTTAACCACTTAACGAACACCTTCCCCCTTCCTTAACCCCTCATGCCCAGCTTTACCACAGAAAAGGCCTGGGTGCCTGGGTGTTGGGGCTGCCTGCCCAGAGCTTGGCCGACCTCCTGAGCATCATGGCAGCGCCTTGATGGAAGTGAGTCAGCCTGCAAGGACAGAAGGCATCTCTGTAGAACCCTGCTGTCCTGGAACTCGCTCTGTAGAACAGGCTGGCCTTGAACTCAGAGATCTGCCTGCCTCTGCCTCCTGGGTGCTGGGATTAAAGGCATACACACCGCCAGCAGCATTAGAAAGAACGTAAATCCCTATTTGGCTGATAATTATATGTTCACGATCACAAATTCTCCATAAGACCAGAGCCCTGCATTCATCCTGTGTGGCCTTCAAACCACCACACAGCTGTAATGTCGGTCCCTTAAAGCACCGGGTATGACCCGATCATTCCCCTGTGTATCAGTCCTTACACCGACATCCCAAAATGTTTACAACTTAGTTCATTCTCAATTCCCAATGTAGACTATTTCTCCAAGCGAAGGCTGACTGAGTGAGCGGACTTTAGCACATTCTGGGCAAATTCCTAATCTGGGCATAACGGAGGCGCTCCTGCTCGTCCCCTGACTGCTTCAACAGGGGCAGAGAGGGAGCGATAAGAAACATTCAGACTAGTTATTTACTGCCAAGCCACTTTTAATTCCAAGAAGAGACAGCAGATAAGATGCCGAGATTCTCAATGCGTGGCTGTGGAAAATATTAATTTTAAAAGAACAGAAGGTTATCCAAATGACATAAAGACGCACTGCACTAACCTTTACAGAAAAGCCAGTCGCTTGTGCTTTGAAAATATTGAAGTATTATACAATCTTCCATTCAAATAATCTGCAGCTTGAAATCTCAAAAATAAATTATTTACAAAAACAGTGCTTCAGACTTCTGCTATAGTCAAAGCCATTTGCTTCATTTCTTTCAGAAGAAAGTATCAAAAGTTCAGTGTAATGTGTGATGTTCATGGTTCTTCTTGACAGCTAAGTCCCTTTTTTTTTGAGCTGTGAGCTACAACCCCAGTCTCTCAGGTCATAGTTTACTTGTTTTCATGTGGTGCCTTTGTGCTTTATTCTTACCCAAACCTCCCTCAGAATTCAATGAGAGTTTCTGTTCCTTCTCTCTTCTCTTCTCTTCTCTCCTCTCCTCTCCTCTCTCTCCTCTCCTCTCCTCTCCTCTCCTCTCTCTCCTCTCTCTCTCCTCTCTCTCTCTCTCTCTCTCTCTCTCTCTCTCTGCCTGCATTGTACACCATGCACCATGATAGCTGATTTGGGAGTTTCAGGGCTTCTCCAGTCCCCACATCCCATCTCCCCAGGAGCACTGCTATTAAAGATGCATCCATTTTTGCATCAGATTAGGTAAGTTCTATGGATTCGAACTCAGGACCCCATGCTTGCACAGAAAGCACTTACCCACGGAGTACCCTTGGCCTCAGCCTCCCAGGTACTGGTGTCAGTGGTGTGCACTGCTGTGACACAATCTGCTGATCTATCTCCTTCTGAGTTTTTCAAAGGCCTTTTCCTCCTGTGCTCCCCTCAGTTGGATCTCCGTCTCTGTAACTTTTTCTCTTGCCTCCTTCCTATGTCCATAAACCCACTTTTCACTGTCTGCAGTTGCCCTGATGCCTGTTCCGTGAGATGCTGGACTTTTGTTTTCGGGTTCTAGTCAGTTTTGACCACCTCTCCATTCAGCTCAGCTTTTGGATGGATTATTCAGTCACAGGCTTGTCCTTCTCAGAGATGAGTGGCCGTGCATGACTGTCCTTCCTCTGATGTGCCTCTCCTTACACCGTCCCCTCACGCTATTTCCTTACACTACTCTCTGTCTCCTTACACCATCACTCTTCTGATGGCTTCTGTTTCAAATTGTCCACTTTCAAAGGAGTTTGTTCTAGCGCCGATTGGGAAAGCTTCCTATGAGAGAAAGTTCAGTGCGTATAGATTGCTCTTGTATTATTGTGTTTGAGGGAAGAATTCTTTTCTCTGGTTCCCTAAATCAAGTTGGTAGAGGAGGGTAGGTAGGTTCAGCCCATGCTGTGGTCCACTATTGTACCGTGAGAAGTTTCCTGAGATGGTAAGGCTTCCGGTGGGGGAGGGGCTCTCTCACTGTCAGAGAACCTGTTTGGGGGGCATTCTCTGAAGAATGTCATGCCCAGGCTTCTTGCCCTTTTTCGATACATCATCCCTATACTTCCAGTCTGAACAGCTACTACCCCAGGCTCTGCCCTGTTATCCCAAGATCTGACAAGTGCTGTTACCTCAAGGGTATATACTTACCACGTTAGTGCAACAACCTGGCCCTGGAAATATTCCTTGACACTTCCTGCTCTGCACCTTTGGACCATCTCACTCTTGACTCTGGACATCCTACACTTGATAAGTGATCTCTGCTGCATATCCCCAAGCATGCTCCTGGCTGATCTGCCTGTCCGTGGCAATCCCAATGTGCTGGTCTCAGTCAGACTGACAGGTTCAGCTGTATGCAACCCACGCTGCACACAACCCATGCTTCACACAACCCACACTGTGCACATGGCTGGAAGGAGCCATCACTTCCAGGAAGGCAAGCCGACTTTAGTACCATGGGCTAGATGGCTTACACAACAGAAACTATGAGCCCACAGTGTTGAAGGCCTCAAGTCCAAGGTCAATGTCTATTCACTGTGGAATCTGATGAGGGCTTTCTTACGACTCACAAATGATGAGCTTCTTGCCCTCTCAGGTGTGTGTGTGTGTGTGTGTGTGTGTGTGTGTGTGTGTGTGTGAGAGAGAGAGGGAGAGGGGGAGAGAGAGAGAGAGAGAGAGAGAGAGAGAGAGAGAGAGAGAGAGAGAGAGAGAGAGAGAGACAGGGCAGGGACGGAATGTCTCTACTTGCAAGAACACCAGTCTTAGTAGATCGGGTCCTCACCCATGTGACCTCAGTTAGCTTTAAGTGCTTCCTTAGGGGCCTCATTTTCAAAAACAGCCACCCTTAGAGGCTAGAACCTCAGGTAACTCACATATACAACAGCTGAAGACAGGACATGTTAGAATGAGCCGTAGAGTCCAAAAGGCCAAGGGATTGGAAGAGAAAGCATTTCTTCTGGATAGTGCATCATGACTGAGCATCGTGGAGTCAAATGCAAGCAAACACAAGGCACCAGTGGGTGCTGACTCTGGGGTTGAGATGAGAGTGGGGAGGTTCACGGGGAAACACTGCCCGGTATAACAACCTTGTATCAGTCTCTTTTCCATGGCTGTACCCAAACGTCCAAGGCCGAGCATCCACAATGGAAAGAGCTTTGTCTTGCTCACAGGTTTAAAGGGCGAAAGTCCCAATTGCATGGCATTGGTTCTTTCAAGGGCCCCCTAGGCTGTATCGCCTCATGGCTTGGTGACATTACAAAGCATGCATGGGAGACAAGATCGTGTATAGCAAGGCAGAAAGCTACAGCTATCCTTTTAAAGGCCTTACATTTTACCACCGCATTGAGGACCAAATCTCCAACACATGAATCTGTCAGGAACAAAACACATCCCAACATTAGCAGCTATGGTCAGTCAGTCTGTATGGGAGGGGTGGGAACGGGTGACATACTTGGAGCAATGCCGTCAGAACTATGGTCTTGTAGGTGACATTATGTAAAACTGAAAGGTGGGGGACCAGCCAAACTCTGCACTACAGGACTAAAACCTGGTGACAGATGAACATCAAGATAACATCCATTTCTGCTTGTTTTTTGAAACCCAGATAATGTACACTTAATTCAATTTTGTTTCAGAAGTAGAAGTCTAAGTAGGCTGGGCTAGAAAGTGGCCATGGAAATTCATCATTCTGAAGATGAAATATAGACATCACATTCAATAATTCAGTAATTCCCAAACGTAAGCAGCGCAGAGCCTTCCCGGGATAATGGTGTGTAGTTGAAATACACCACGGGAGCCCGGCTGCACTAAGCTAACCTTTTGATCTACTGATTTAACAGCGTCGGAAAAGAAGTGAGCCTACCCAACTACAGCATGCATTCCAAATTCAATTAACTTTAACCAATGTGTTGACAGCATGCTTTCTTATTAAAATAAAGTCTCTAAGACATTAAAGATAAAATCTTGCCCACAAGAAGCAGATCGAGTTTTTCAAGAATGTGTAAAAAAAAAAAAAAGTAAGTAGAAAATAAATAAATAAAAAGGTTAAAACAAACAAACACTGGGATAGAGTAATGGCTCAGTGGGAAAACCGCTTACTTTGCAAGCACAAGGACCGGATTCTGGTCCTCCAGAGTCCCTGTAAAAGCAGGGGTAGTGTCACATGACCACAGCACAAATGCTGGGGTGGCAGAGACTAGAGGACCCAAGGCTTGCTAGCTAGTGTAGCTAAAGCCATGACACTGCCTCAAAACTTAAGGTGACAAGTAATGAAAGAGGACATCACATTGACCCCCAGCTTCTATGTGTTCACCCATAAGTGAGCATACCTACGGCCACACATGCATCCCACACACGTACCCATACAGAAGTCGGCGCAGAGGAATAGGTTTATATTAACACTATTCTACTGTTGTATTTTTCCTTAAATAAAAAATAAAATCTCTTCTCTGGGTTACTTGAAAAAAAATTACAATTTTCCTCTCTCATTGTTTATAAAGATACTTAATGTAATGCACCACAGAAGAAAGCTTCCACCAGAGTAACAGCGATGACAAGTCAAAGCTAACACTAGCTGCACATCTGTACTGATGCTAATTCATGGCAGACTTAGCCCGCTGGGCAGAAAGAACTTCCGTGGTCCCTCTGTAGCCATTAGGTCAGGCATCCTCTCAGCATCAGTGAACATCCAACCAAGTCTGGACTCACATGCTTCCTCCCATAACTCTATGTTAGCTTGCGTAGCGTGCATGTGTGTATATATATATATATATATATATATATATTCCTCCAATATTTTCATAAAAGGACTCATTGCTTTTGGATTTAGAAGAGACAGGCCAGCTAGCTGTGTGTGTTTTTCTTCACTTCCCCTTGGATGTAAAGAACTGTTGGAAACAGCAGTTTCCTCCTGTAAACACAGTCACCAGACTCCTTACTCAGCAAGCCCTTCTGAGCCTCTGGCCCCCGTTCCATCACTGTGCTGCCTGCCGTGGCCAGCCACTGCCTCATGTATGGCCGGCAGAAGTCTGCCAGGGAGCTACCTTCCTCTTCCCTTCCCTTCCTGGGCAGCTGTTATCAGACAAAAGAGGCCCTTGGAGGGTAGGAGCAAGATGTGTCAGAAGAAGCATTTCACCTCTGGTTCTTGGCATGTTCTGTGTGTTCGCAGAAACCAAAAGTCATTTTTGAAAATATATTTTTTTATTTTGCGTGCATCACTGTTTTGGCTACATGTACATATGTACACCATGTATGTGCCTGGTCCCTTGGAAGCTAAGCCGGAGGGTGGTGTCAGAACCTGTGGAACTCTAGTCATAGAAGGTCGTAAACTGGCACACATGTGCTGGGGACTGAACCCTGGTCCTCTGCAATCTCGACAGGTGCACTTGACCACTGACCCATCTCTCTGGCACCCCTCCCCCAACTCATTTACATTCATAGTTAAAAACAAATTTTAAATAGTATTTCACAAGCATTCACTTTAAATGTTTTGAATCGTTGCAGCCAAAAAAAAAAAAAAAAATTGCAGGGTCATAAAAGGCTGAGGGCATTTGGGCCGAGTTTGCCCCCTCTGCCGTCTTAGACAGAAGCAAGGCCTACTTCAAAAACAGTACATCCGTCCCCAGCCCATGCCAAGAGTGCTGGGCCCAGGACTGCCCTGTCCTCACCGAGCTCTTCCACGCCCACGATGAGCAGCATCTGCAGAGGCCCTTGGACTAGGAACCAGAGAGCAGCAACCACAGCCTTGCTCATTAGGGTTCATTCAGAGTGTTCTTAACAGGTTAAGCCTACCTTACCTTACATATATCTTCAAGAGTGAAGCAAGTTGATAGTGTAACACCGATGACATCATATGCGTGCTCTCCCAGTCTCTGGGTCTTATTACAGTTCTAGCTATGAGAACCACCTGCCTTCCCCAGGGTCCATAGATACCTGATACCATCCTAGCTGTGAGGCCAATCATCTCTGCACAGCCTCTGTCAAGCTATCCATTCCATGCCAACTTCAGCTGTTTTGTCTTTGTTTCCCTATCCCCCTAGACCAAGCCACTCTGGTCTCACTGCACCTAGGTGATATGGCCCCATCAAACCTTATATAAAGAGCAACCAAAACGGAAGATCAATCATGCCACTCTGTGAACTCTCCTTGGCCCTCTTATGTGACACTAGCGATAAAGGTGAACTCCCATCACCTGGCTTTCCCTTGAAGCTGTGTGTTGGTAGTGGTCAGAGAAGCCAGAGTTCTGTGGAGAGTTCTGCTTGTAAAAAGATGAAGGAGACGGCTGGGCCTGGAGATCCTCAAAGCCCATAGTGCACCCCTGTGCTGACTGACAGCACTTCAGGTACAGGGTATGGGATTCATCAGGGCAGGGAGAGCGGCTGCCTCAGGTGCACAGGCTGAGGCTCCATGATGAAGTCTCCATACTGCACTGCTATCAGGGTATTGTATAGACCACAGCACCCAGCAAAGACATTCCCCGAAGCAGGCCAGGCACATAGTAGGTTCCACCTCACTGTCACCTGTAAACAGAACCTCCTATCCAGCCAAGTAGGAAGGAGCTCAGTAGGTCACCTGTGCCCGTTCACCTCTGGGCTCCAGGGAAAGGGCTGGTGACAGGCTTCGGCCATGGGCATCACATCTTGAAGTGTCTCCTCTGTCTGTAGGAGGACTTTATCTGTAGGCTTGCTTTGGGACTCAGTCTGTGTTTATGGAGACGGAAGGAAAAGCAGAATATTTCATAGATAACTATTTACTGACATCTCGTGCTACTTTATAGCCCGTGTCTTTTGGAATGGATGGAAGTTCATTATTCGGGGTTTATAAAATCTTTCAGACTGAACAATGAATTTGCGTGTGTTACAATTCGTATGGGTGGTAAAACAGGTGTAAGGCGTCCATAAACCTTTACTGTCAGGAAGTATCAGAGTGTACTGCCACTTTTAGGAAAATCGTACATATTTTACTATCCATAAAGCAGGATGTTTACGTTTATTATATATGGTAATGTAAGTATTTATAAAAACTGTATTCGGTAGGGGGAAATCAGAGAGGTGGAGGCAAGGGTGACTCTGTGTGTGTGTGTGTGTGTGTGTGTGTGTGTGTGTATGTACTTGTGTGTCTGTGAGTGTGTGTTTGTACACTCATGCATGTGTGTCCCTGTTTGGTGCATGCCTGTGTTTAAGGGCCAGAAGTCAACATCAGGTGTCTTCCTCAATCACACTCCACCTTGGTTTGTGAGGCGATATTTCCCTTTAGACATGAAGCTCATCCATCTGGCTAGGCACAGCAGCCAGTGTGCTCCACGGATCCACCACCACTGCCATCCCTCAGCCACCAGGAGCTACAGGCGCAGGCTGCCACACCTGCCTTCTACGTGGGTGCTGTGCTCTAAAGTCATGAGCACCCATGGAAAGTCCTCCTGATTGTGTGCCAGGCATGTAACCAACAGAGGCTCCCCCTAGACCCCAGATGGCAGAATAAACTCCCTGTAATGTATCAATGCCATGAAAACATTCCATGTGAACCCCCTCTGTCTTCTCCATAAAAGCTCTATCGAGGAAAACTTTAAGAACAGATACATGTGTGATATACACATGTGTGGATGTTCATGTCTGTGTATCTATGCATGTGGGTGAAAATTTGTGTGTACACATGTCTATGTACGTGTGTTTTTGTGTGTACAGGTGAAAATGTATGTGTTTGTATGCATATGTGTGTATATGTGTATACAGGCATATATCTACATGTTGCCTTAAATCTTTTCGGTTCCTGTATTTTTCCAGAAGCAGATGGAACGTGGACAGTCTGTATCTAATGTTTGTAAAGCTTCTGTATCTGTGACGTGGTGGCTCCTCAGCACGCGGCTGATTCCCAGAGTAACACAGTACTGCTATCCAGATCCCTAGGGACAGGAATCCTTAACGTCCGATCAGGCATTTTAAAATTTAAAGTCTGCTTTCCTCTTGCCTACAGACAAAAGCGTTGAAAGGTTCCCTCTTCCGCAAATAGAACCAGGCTAGTTTCCCCATTGGGAAGCCAGGGAAGCCTGAAGCCCTCCCCACCAAGAGCAGCCACTTCTCTCTTAGAGGCCACAACCCACGAAGCCCTGAGCCAGCCAGGGTTGGGAGGCATCAGCGAAGACCTGTTTCCTTACAGCTTCAGGCTGCAGTCGCTCCAGCCAGCCCCGGGATCTGCTTCTTATCTATTTCTTCCCAGTTCCGACATGGTCTTATCAAACTTTCCAAAGTGAGGACCCAGCCTATCACTTACAAAGATTCTCTTTTGAGATTTGAAAAGAAATATGTGAGTTAAGAAAAACAGATGTGAGGGCTGAGAGAAGAGTGAGCAGTTGAGATGTATTATTCTTTCCGAGGACCCGGGTTTGGCTCCCAGTACCCATAACAGGCCTCTCACAACTGCCTGGACAGGAAGTCCAGATCAAAGAGAGTCAGACACCCTCTCTAGCCAGATAGATACAATACAGACAGACAGACAGACAGACAGACAGACAGACAGACAGAAGGCAATAGATGATAGATGGTAGATAGATAGATGCTATTTTAAAACCTGTGTATGATATAACCTGCCTATGTAAACAGTGTAGAAAACTGGCTTTCCCTCTTTTATGTAGATAAACAACAGGGCAAGACTGCAATGGGTTCTTTGTTTTAACCATGGTATGTTCAGATTGAAAACTGGTGCCTCTGTGCATGGCCCAAGGGCCACAGAGGGGACATCTATATGGTCTGGAGCTTATTGAAGGTCATCAAAATAAGGACACCATCATGGGAATTACTTTTATGATATTTTCTCTAAAAGCAAGGCAACAGTTGAAGAGACTGGGGCTCTGGCCTCTGTCCACTCTCTCCATCAAATTAAGACATTACTCAATCACCTGCATCGTCTTTATACTTAGAGCTTATCCTTCAACAAGCTCTGTTGTTTGTGGTGATGGCCAGGACTTGTTCTCCTTTTCATTTTCATCTCATAAAATTGAAATTCCCAATTCCTGGGGGTGAGGGGGTCACATTGGACTTCAGTGTCAAGAGACATTAGCTTGACTCCCTCAGGACAGTTTATTCTGTTCTGTTCTCTCTTCTCTCTCTCTCTCTCTCTCTCTCTCTCTCTCTCTCTCTCTCTCTCTCTCTCTCTCTCTCTGATACACGAGGTTTCCAACAGCAGACACAGGAGAGGCAGGAGCAAAGCAGAACCTCTCACTCCGGTGTGGCTCTGAATCTCAGCAACTCTGTATTTTTGGCCCAAATCATTACAATCTCTGCCTCGATGTCCTCAGCTATGCATGGTGAGGCCTGTCAGGACATTGGCGGCGTTAGTGTCAGTGCACAGCCTGAAGCCAGCTCCCCATGACCCATCACTGTCAAAGAGTTTAAGTGAAACGGCTTAGATGAGCAGTGAAGAGTTTGGCTGTAAGCTGTTATAACCTATAAAACGGCAAACTCCACACGGCCAAAACAACAACATCGAATCCATTTCAGAAGCATTTTCTCTGGAATTTTAACATAAAACTCATTTTTGATTGTCTGAGAAAAATAATAAACCGAGAAACCCAGCAGGGGAAGTGTTTGCATGCATGTATGTACACACATGTGCGGGTGCGCTTTCCTTGGTGTACACATTTGGAGGCTACAGGCTAATGCCAGGTGTCCTCTGCTACCCATCATTCTCCACCTTGGGTTTTGAGACGGAGTTTGTCACCGAGCCCGGAGCACAGCTGGACTGTCTAGCCAGCAAGGCACTGGGACCCTCTTGTCTCTGCCTCCCTGGCTACAGGCACAGACCAACATGCCAGTCTTTTACCTGGATGTGGAGTTTCTAGAACTAAGACCTAATGCCAGCATTTTACTAATCTCCCAGCCCTCGCCCAACCCCAACCACCTAAGAAAAATTGTTATCACAAAAGCTATGAAGGAGTATTTCCCAGTTACCATTCAGGAGTATAGCAGGAACATCAATCTGTCAGATGTGATAGCTAAAATGACTTGAATTTGGTGGATATGAATTTGGACAGTTATCCTTAGGGAGAACAGAAAAGGGCTGCCCAACTCTGTTAGTGTGTTTAACTAGGAGCCACCATACTCAAGAAAAGCCATGAGCATCAAGCCATGGTTAGAAGCCAATAGTAAAAGCCATCCATCCATCAGAGAGGGTGGGATCCAGGTCAGCCACTCCCACCCCTCCATTAGAGAGGTGGATGTCAAAGTTAGCCACTCCCACCCCTCCATTGAAGAGGGTGGGTATCAAAGTCAGCCACTCCCAGCCAGAATGCTAGAATAGTAGGGAAGACTAGAGATGCTGGGAATGTTGCTGACAGTGGGGGACTGAACCCTGTCATTTATCCTGAGTGAGCAGAAGCAGAGGTATTCCTTGGGCTCACTGACCACCACTTCCTCTGTGTCAGTGACCACCACTTCCTGTGTGGCCAGGGAGTTGGGGGCTGGGGGAGGCTATTGTCCCAAACTTTCACTAATGCTTTGATTCACTGTTTTAATTTACTATCTTGGGTGGACATTAGAAGATACATTAGGATCTAAGCAGCCAAGAAGAACCATTGTTTTTTCTAAGCACTGTATACGTCCAGTTTCCAGAGACTCAAACTGTGCTTACGTTCCTTACGTTCACTTCAGTTTTCCCTTGTAAACAGTCTTTCCCTTGCCTTTCCCGGTGTTTCCTCTTCTGTATTATTAGTCTCTATAAAGATTTACGATGACCTTTGAAATAGAGTTAGGTAGACATTATGTTTGCCTTGTAATTAATTCAGCCTGCTGGATCGTTATATGAAATAGCCCCGATATGGTGCCAGCATAAGCAGCAGCTAGAGTGATGATGGCGTATCCAGGCCCCGCATGGAGTGATATGGTTCCAGCTAACCCTACACTAGTCCCTGTGGGGCACTTTTATGAGCCCATATCCTCTATGAGGAAGTGAAGGCTGTGGGGTTGAGTGACTTGCTTCTCAGGTTCAACTGGTAAGTCAAGACAGCAACGGGGGAGGGTGGAAGATGGTGTCCCAGTGTTGACAATACCTAGTCATGACTAACCTCACCGTGCACATGGGTGAGTTCACACACACACACACACACACACACACACACACACACACACACACACACACCACACACCCACACACACACACCCACACACACACACAAAACAACCACCACTACACACACACACACCCCCACACACACACACACACACGCACACACCCCACACACACATACACACACCACACACACACACACACACCACCCACACACACACACACACACACACACACACACAAACACACACACACACACACACACACACAACCACACACACACACACACACACACACACACACACACACACACACACACACACACACACACACACACACACTCACACACCACACACACACACTCACACACATACTCACACACTTTTTCTTTTTTGCCATTTCTTGTAAGTCATCAGTATAAAAAGAGCCAAGGCCACCTTAAAAAGAGACTCTGATCTCCTGTTCTTATAAGGTTTTTCTTTTCCCCAAAAGACTGAAACAGGTATCAATTTATACCAATGTAAAAATGAAACACAGTGCTAATATTTAGCTCTTCCAAGTGCATCTAGAGACTGCTTAAGTGATCTGGAGGAAATGACTCCTTTTTTCTTCTAACATGAGAAACAGTTTTCTGGCAAGAAGCTCCCAGGGGACCTTGTGACCATCCTGCTCTTTGGAGACATTAATGACATAGGGATTGTGAACCATCGACTTCAGGCTGACTGGAAGTGCCTTGGGCCTCCGTGCCATGCACTGTGGCATTCTACACAGACACATAAGCCATGTGTGCACACATGCAAGCAAGCAGGGGGCAAGTGAGTGTGTGGAGGGCGGGCACCAATGCCACTTCAGTGACTTGTAGCATCCAGAGGCCCAAAGAGTTCTTGTCTTCATATTGCCTATTAAGGGGTTGGGATTTAGCTGGTAGAGTGCCTAGCAAGCTTAAGGCCCTGGGTTCGGTCCCCATCAAAAAAAAAGAAAAAAGAAAAAGGAAAAAAAAAAAAAGAAAAGACTCTATTAATAAACAAACAGATGACTAGCTTCCCAGAAGGCCTAGAAGGCCCAGAAGGCAGCCATCCACACAGCAGTAACTTTCAGCTTAGCACACTGCTTCTGATGCAATGGTCGCCAGCCACAGCGACTCTACCTCCCAACACAGATGCCTCCGGTGCTATTAGCCATTCCACCAGGTTTCATGGAGACATGACTTGGCAATCTGGCAATCCAGGGCCCTGAGTCCCGACCCATGAGATGAGTAGGACTTTTGACTAAAAAGTTGTAACTTTCACTTAAAGAATTAAAAGTCGGGCTGGAGAGATGGCTCAGAGGTTAAGAGCACTGGCTGCTCTTCCAGAAGTCCTGAGTTCAATTCCCAGCAACCACATGGTGGCTCACAACCATCTGTAATGGGATCTGATGCCCTCTTCTGGTGTGTCTGAAAACAGCTATAATGTGCTCATATAAATAAATTTGAAAAAAAATAATTAAAAGTCAAGCAGATCTGTTATCCACAAGATAACACCCAGGTCCCCTCACCAGGAGAGACCTTGACTATTCCCCTCACCAGGAGAGACCTTGACTATTCCCCTCACCAGGAGAGACCTTGACTATTCCCCTCACCAGGAGGGACCTTGACTATTCCCCTCACCAGGAGAGACCTTGACTATTCAACATCACTCACTTGAATACGGGGTCTTTAGCGGACACAGGTTACAGCGCTACACTCTTACACGCTTTTAGTCTAGAGAAAGATACATTGCTAACATAAACGTAAAAGACAAGTAAATGAAAACCATGACTCACAACATTTTAGTCTCAGCCCGATCCATATCACCTAGCTCCCTCTCCATCTTCACGGTCAACCCTAGCTTCCTTTTTTGCTGAGACTTCGTCTAGTCCAAGACCTCCAACAGCCCTTACAGAAAATGACCCAATTATTTCTTTAAGAAAAAAAATTTGGGTTAGGAAACCAAACTCATCTTAATGAAAATGATCTAAAAGAAAAAATGCAATTGGAAGAAAATAGATGAAGAAATTGTACTTCCTAGTATTAAAATATTTTCATAAAACATTAAAAATATATTAATGAGAATTTAATCTCATCTAAGAAAGTTAATCTGCTATAATATTGCTTTATATATGTTTATATGAAATTGCACACAGTAAAACAAATTATGTCACCATAATATTATCCTGTATCCCCTACGGAAATATTTTTATAAAACCATTAAAAAGCATATTATGGTTGGGTTGGGGAATCTGTAGACTTAGACTCAATGGTACCTAGAAACAAATAATTTTTGTGTAAAAGCAAGGAATATTACCAAAAAAGCCACAAAATTTATATTTGAATCAGTCAGTGAAAGTGGGGCTGTCGGTGTCAACTTTGGCTTTATTCAAGTGTAGAACAGTAACTCAAGCCAAAAGAAAACCACTGGGGAACACTGGAACATAAAGAAATTTCTTTAAGGAACAGATGTAATATTTTTTATTCTTTTGCAATAAATTTCATGATAGTCATTCCTATTTTGACATTTCAATTAACAGTGACCCCAGGTCACAGCAATGGTTATTAATTGGTAATTAACTTCATAGATAAGTCAGAAGCCAAATGTGATTCATGAGATGACGATTGGACTCAGATTATCATGTGGTTGAATAAGATGTCTGGTCAGAAAGGAAAAAGTTATTAAGTTAAATTTTTTAGGTTACTTTTTAAATGTATCCTGTATGTGTGTGCGTGTACATCGGCGGCAGGGCATGACAAGAGTCCACTTCTCTCCTTCTACCACTGGGTCACAGGGGTCAATGCCAGGTCATTAGGCTTAGCAGCAAGTGCCTCTTACCCTCGAAACTACCTTACTGGCCCTGAAATGGTATCCCTACCATCATATAATTTATGTTATCATCATATATCATCATGAATATGCATGAGAACCAAATGGGTAAAACACTCATAAGGAATTAAAACACCCCTAAAGAATTAGTCGTTGCATATGGCAAATCACATTTTGTACTTGCTGGTCAGACTTGACATTCCCTTCTGGACACTCCTCGTCTGCAAGGCAGGAGAAGTAGTTTATGCCCCGGGGGAACCTGTGGGGGATAAATTAGAATTAAAATTAATGGTGCAGGAGAGATGGCTCTGCCACTAAGAGTACACATTTTCTTGCCAACACCCATGTGAGGCAGCTCACAGCTGCCTGTAACTCCAGCTCCAGGGGAGCCCACAACTCTGCTCCCCATATAGGCACCTATGCTCTCATGTGTGCACAAGAGCGCGCGCACACACACAGGCACACACAGTTTAAAAATAAATCAAAAAATAGCTAACCCTTCTAAAAGGGTTAGAACCTCATCCCCCATGCTTGGATATGTCTTGTTTAAGAGAGAAAGAGAGAGACTAAATAGGAAAATGCATGTAGATGCTTAACACAGTGCCCGATACATAGTAAGAATTAAAGTTTAGGTCAGATTTATTAGTCGAAAATGGTTGAGTATAGGCTGCACCATTCAATTCAATATAAAGCAATATGAACCTCTGTAATTACTGTAGGGCATGTGCATATTTTTACAGCAAACAAACCTAAAAAATGACTAGCATCCCCCTTTCAATGGCTTCATTTTGTAGTTTGATTTTGCTTTTTCTCCGTTTCATTCCTTCTGGAGTACAGAAGGAAGAATGCCGTGGGCCCAGGTAGATGTAGCAATGTACACAGTGATGTAGCATCTGTTGGAAAGAGTTTGCATGCCACACTAACCTTGGGCTCCCTGGGAATGGACCCAAGACACACAGGAACCTCACCTCGGAGCCCTTGGTCCAACCCCGCCTCTGACAGTTGCCCATCTGCAGAGTGGGTCTGCTTGGAACGGTAATGAGTGCAAGCTTCCTAGATCAACCTTATCAGGGCACAGAGGGGAGTAGCTTCCCAGCAGCTGTCAAGCTTCGAACCAGTGTTAGCTCGTCTTCATAGCGGCCACTTGTGACGGCCCCAGTGCTGACTTGTAGTAACCCTCTGCAGTGAATGGCAGCCAGCTCCAGTTATGTGCTCAGTCACACTTCCTGCCCACAACCAGCGCTCGAACTCAGGTTCAGGTGAGAGAGACCATGGCTAGTGTCTTTGTCATCACTGTCTTCACTGCCAGCCCCACAAACATAATGAAGTCTCTAAGACTCATGCCTGATGACATCTCTTCCCAGAGGATCAGTTCAGGCCCCTGAGATGTACATGCCTGTTGCTATGTATCCTGAACTTTCTGTCAATCATAACGGTTTGCTCAACAAAGCCCAGCAGTGTTTTCTTTTTCTCTCTCTCTTTCTGTCTCTGTCTCCACTCTCTCCCTTTCCCTCTCCCTCCACCACCCTCCACCACCACCACAGCCTGTAGCCCTCCACCAAACAGCACCTGTCAGTGCTCTGGAACCTTCCTTTCCAACCGTAACCCACCGAGACAGGAGGATCCCTGTAGAGGCTGGGTATTCCACCTCCACCCTGCAGGAAACTCAGATGCCACAGTCTACTGTGCCAGGGAGCTTCTAATTTGTCATCCTAGAGCTGTCAGGTGCTTTCAAAGCACAGTAGAACTGATTAAAACTGCGCTGATTGAGCTCCCTCTCGCAGAAAACAATTGTGAGAGGGCTTAGAGGTGCTTAAGGGCTTGAGTAGTTCTATTCTCCATCCGCTTTTGTGTTGAGCTTGTTTGAGGCCCCCATTCTGTACCCCGCAGGAGGATGAATGGATGGTTCCTTGACAGACTCCGTTTTAGGGTAGCGGGTTGGTCAGGTGGTGACACATGCAGCCTGCAGGTGGTTCCCCCCCCCCCATTTTATTGTACCATGATCGCTCAGATAGCCTAGTAATTAGACCTGGCAGCAGGGGCATGTTTCACACGGGTCTGTAAATGGCCTGCTTTATCTCAGTTTATCACGCATTTGCTAACAGGTTCTAACCACATACAAGGAAATACAGAGAATGAAAGGAGAGATGATTCTGAACCGAAGAGCTCTTGTACCAAATGGGCCCCTCCATCTAAATAATTATGTTCGCCTTAGCTCATTGAATGGCCGTATCAGTTATTGATCTGACTTCGATTCTGACCTCCCTGCATCAATCAGAAATTCTGAATGCCTTGTAACTTATTCTGAACTTTGGAATCTACTCTCCATGTCTCTCCCTGCTGCAAAGCCTTGCTTCATACAGTAACACATACGTTCCTCCAGCCCCGCCAGACCCTGTCAGCACTACGGTTGTGAGCACATTCATTGCCAGACCTCCAAACAAATCATTGTCCAGCCAGCTGTGCCTATGGATGCTTTAAAAGGACACCAGCTGAAGTCTGTTCCCACCAGAGGTCACGCTAAGGCTAAGGTCGTTGGCATGGATTTATGTGAAGGCTTGTGTTACAGCTGTCTGCACTGTTCCTTGCTAGAAGATAGATAGCAGGCTTTAGTCTCCCCAGCTACTGACTGGTCAGCCTCAACTCCGACCCCATCCAGGTTCAGCTTCCAACATCTACTCTGCTGTCTCTTCTCTCTGACTCCTTGACTTCAGCTCCTGCTTCCCCCAGGTCAGGGGCGTGACTCCTAGACAACTTGTATCTCTGAGCACACCTTCATATTATAAAGCATGCACACGCCGACACAGGCTGCATCAACAGGTCATGAGACATAATAACTGCCCAGACGCCGTGCTCATCTGCCAGGACTGGTTCAGTCCAGGATCCTCAGAACCATCAGCCTGCTCTGCAAGTGAATCTAGGTGTGGAGGAAGAATTCGTTTGGACTCCCAGGTTAAAGTATCGATCCGTATAGACAGCCACAGGCAGAGATCTTAACTGTATTATAGGAAGTGGTGGAGATCTTCCCAGGTTGACCTCATCCTAGAGATTAGACAGAGACTCAAGCTTATACCCTTCCCACCTGGACATCCCTCCCTCTTGTCTGCATCAGCCAAGTTCCCTCTCCCCCAACCCATCTCATTGTCTTATATAAAATTAGACTTAAGTATGAATATTAACTACCACTTAGCTATCTCTCCTCAAAACAATAATAAGGGGAATTGTCTGGCAAGCATTAAGCCTCACAGGAATGCCACAAGATAATATCCGAACAGCCTGAGACCCCCCCCACATCGTGATCATGACGAAACAAACCCCACATTTTCCCACTGATTTGCTAGAACTACAACTTTCATATTGAACCAGCAATAGAGAAAATAACAATAGCAAAGTATGTTCCCGAGATTCGAAAAGTCAAGAGTTAGTGGTGACACAAGACGGAACTATCGGCCTTCATCTAGCCAATCCTGCCACGGGTGGGAAAACACAAACATTCCCTTAGACACCAGGACTGCCGAGGGTCTGGAGGAGGAAGGTGAAATTGGTAAGAATAAGCTTAAGCTAGAAACTGTTGACATATGAAGTCCTTCCTACAGCCAGGAGCCATGACTACCTGGGCTGCAGAAAACTGCAGCTCAGTGACAGTGTATCCCGTAGGACACATGTCTGAGGTCAAACTGACCCCACTACTCTGGACTCAATCATGACCCAGAGGTCCCACTACCATGTTTTAACATCACTGCACCCCCTGAAGTTGTGGATGAGCCTTTTTGATCAAATACTAGGAGAAAATGTAGACTACATGGTGCTTACTGGGGTCTCTCCCTGCCCATCCAAGAAGAGCGTTAATTGTGGATAATCTGCCGGATATAGGAGTAGCAGTGTATGTGCAATTGTAACAACCAACATGTGTCAGTGGGTTTTTATAACACTAGAGACACAACATTCAGACTCTTACTTATCCTTGCCTCCATCCTTTGGGTATGGTATCAAGACTGTTGCTGTCAGAGCAACTGTAGCAGGCTTCGCAGAGTCAACGAGTCTGCCTGCGTCCTCTTGACCATCCCCCAAACTATCATTTTGTTTTCATGTGCTGTCTTTGTCCCCACTCATCTGGACAGAGTCCTGATTCAGAAAAAAAAGCAACCGGGTATGCTAAACTCAAGAATTTCAGAGATAAAAATGTAACTCGGGCAAACAAACACTCTTTATTCAAAAGTCTCAAGCATCAGCATGTTCCACTTATCAGTGCTTCCAACAAGCTCTGGTGTCCATTCTTGTGCAAATCCAATTTTGCTGTGGCAAATTAAATGGTCACATATTAATTTTCCTCTACAGTCAGAATCTCTCTCTCTCTCTCTCTCTCTCTCTCTCTCTCTGTCTCTGTGTGTGTGTGTGTGTCTGTGTGTGTGTGTGTGTGTGTGTGTGTGTGTGTGTCTGTGTGTGTGTGTGTGTCACACACACACACACACACACACACACACGCACATCCTCAAAGAGTTTTGATTGGACTCGGCAAAGCTCTGGACCCTTGTGAGACCGTCGCTATGCAAGCTCAGGCTTCTGCCTTGAGACACTTGGTGAATGTCCCTTGCCACATTTAACTCACCAATGTGGAAGCTGATAAAAGTTGACCGCCAGAGCTTTGAAAGATAATTCAAGGTTATTTTTAACTGAGACACTTAGGAACGGCTAGAGGGTGTTAGCTCTGTCCCGCTCACAGCACTTAGCTCAGTTTAGCACAGTAGATTGCTTTGATTTGTTCATTAAATATATAATTTTTTGCATTAATTGAGCTCATTTGATGAGAACTATTCCCACTCTATAAAATTTCTGACTAATGGCTTGGAAATCTATTCAAATTCTGTACTCATAAATTCATCTCAGAACTTTCAAAGAGTAGGTCCTTCAGGCAAGCTAAGATGCAAACCACATAGCCCAACTCATAGAATGGCTGGAGCAGCACAACATGGCTTCTTCATGCCAGCACAATCACCGGGTGCATCTATTTAATTTTTAAAAGTAGAGCAAACTGTGCATCACCTCATACAAGTCTTTAGCTCTGGGCTTTGTGCCCTAGAGGCAGGCTGTCACCTGGCAGATTCCTCACACTGCACCATTATACCGGGTACAAGATCGCTTGGAAGCTGAGCTCATTATGTAGATGAAAGCTTTTTCTACATGTATTTGTCTGTACGTGCACATGTGGGTGCACACGTGTTCACACACACACATGGAAACCCAAGGGCAATCACCCAGTTTTATTCCTGAGGTGCCGTCTACTTTTTTGCTTTTACTCTTTTAGGGAAAGCATCTCCACAGGCCTGGGGCTCATAAAGCAAGCTCAGTTTGCTGGTGAGCCTCAGAGATCCACCCATCTCTGTCTCCCCAAGAGCGTGCCACCACACCTGGCTCTTTTGCATGGGTTCTGGATGGGGCAGAGGTGGGGGTGGGGAGAGCTTTGGTCCTCATGCTTGGAAGGATGTACTTTACCAACTAAGCTATTTGTCCAGCCCTAGGTGAAAGTTCTAAGGACCATACCATGTGAGATCAAATTATGGAGAACTCAGACTACTACTGGGTCTGAGGATAACATCCTTTAGAAGGTCTCAGTTACAGAAAACAAAAAGTGGTGTTTGTGTTGTGGTGTTGTGTAGAAACGGAAGGCGGTACTAACTAACTTCCGACATGCAGGCTCACCTAGACCATCCCCAGTGTCAATCCAAAAGCAGCTAAAATTATCCCAGCAACTTTACATAGCTTTTTAGCAGCTTCCTGTAAGTCCTTCCAAACGAAAATTCATTTGTCTTAGTTTTTATCAAGATGACTAGAAATAACAAAGTATCTCCAAGAGAAATTTAATCAAACAAAACTTAAAATATTAATTACAAGCTCCATACGGATCTAATGTTTTCTGCTTTCTGGAGCAAAGGCTGCTAACAAAGTCACTGGGATGATCTCATTTTTCCCTTTGGAAAAGGATGGATTGTTCAGTGGTTGGTCATGCTCCTTCCACCCGAGGGTTACACATGGCATGGGGGTCCCGCTGGGTGTCTCACTGGGATACCATAGCCTCCCCATCTTCATGAAGACGTTGATTCAGAAAGTTCTCCAACCCCTGTGGTTTTGCTTTGGCCTTCTGTGTTTGCTTTGAAAGCTATTGAAAGGTCGGGCAGCTCCTTGCAGGTTCCTAGTTCCTGGCTACCCACCGGGTCCTCTAGTCAGGCTTCTGCTGAACAGCAATAGTCTCTCTCATCTACACCAAAAGCCCAGGTGTCCTTCATCTGTAGGCCATAACTAAGACACACAGATCCTCATAAGTGCTCACAAGGATGAGAAGATCAAATGTGAAACTGAGCCTACAATTCCCCATGCACTTACCATGGATCCTCAGCTCTGGAAAAAGTCATTGAACCCCTTATGATGAAGTAAAGCGAGCAAGACCACCCCTCTCACAGGCATGAGGCCCAGGTGTGCTGGTGCCACCATGAGAGAGGCCGTGGATAAGCCAGCTGCATTGAGTCTAGTGCCGGCTGGCACGCTCACACCTGGGACCTCCCTGGGGTCAAGGAGCCTACTGTGTGGGGCTGACACCCCGCAGTACTGGGAAGGCAGTGTTCTGGACCCTCGCAGCCCTCCTGTGGTGACAAGTGGCACCCAGACCCTCTTGCAAACCCTCCTGTCATCTTTCTCACATGTATCAGGGTGCTGCTCTGTCCCTCCCTTTCAGTACCACACTGTCACCCGCGGCTTACGTCACTGTGCTTGATCATCTAAAGTGCCCACACATGGCTTCTCTTTTCCTTGGAGAAAAGCGATAGGAGTACTCAGCTCACACCGCTATGGTCCCAGACCTAAGCTGCCTAAGAGACACTGCTCTTGCTGATGTGACTCTGCCCTGAGGCAGCAAGTGGGGAGCAGATGTAGAGAATGCGTAATGCTGTGCATTCTTCTTGATGCCCAAATACGGAAAGAGATCAGTTGTCACCTCAAAAGGTGAACTCTGCCCCTTTCACTGGCTATAGATGCTACTGGTATGTTTATTCCAGACAGGGACAAACTAGTAAATTCACCTATTATTTTTCTCAGTATGGGCATCCAAATTGAAACTCATTAATCAATGAAGACTCTATAATTTGCCGTTGTTGTTGTTGTTGTTGTTGTTGTTGTTGTTGTTGCTGTTGTTGTTGTTGTCTTGATCAAATCATTTCCAACTGGACATGTGAAACAACAGCTATGCACTACTAAGGAGTAATAAGCCTTATGGACCTTGAAGTCAAGGACCTGGATAACATTTGGTGTTGTGTCAACAAATAATTTTAATTTTGACAGTGTTCTCTTGCCTGACTAGAATTAATTTGGTAAACATTTGTTCCCTTCAAGTTTTCTTAGAACTTGACTCAAAACTGAACTTGGTGTTGCTGGCATTTGTGAATTGCTTTGAAGAAATGTATGCTGCTGTGATGGTGGGAGCTGTCCTTTCGCAGCACCAGTGAACAGCCATACTGAGGTATTCTAAAGAGGGGTAGCAGGTTGAGAGGCTGGAGGCTCATCTCTTTCTTACACAGAGGCCATGACTAAGGTCAAGGTAAACAGCTGCTAAGTTACAGAGACTTTTATTTTAATTGAAATATTTTTCATATCATATATGCTGGTCGTGCTTCCCCATCCCCCTACTCCTCCCAGATTCTCTCTACATTCCCAGTTACTGAGGAATTTTATCCTAGATTATGTTCCTTGGGCCCAGCGCCTCCTCCCCTACTCCAGAACTTAGAGAAGAAAACCTAGGCCCCTTGTCTAGGGGATGGAGACTTGGGTATTAAACTGGCTGTTGGCCAACACCCATAACATTTCAGTTCCATGAGTGACATCCACAAGGGGCCTCCTGGAGCCTTCAGGAGCAATGACTCAGCAGCCTCCTGCTTTCGTCCCCAGCTCCCAGGTCAGGGAGAAGCAGAGAGAAGGCCATCCAGCTTCAGTGTCACAGAAGAGGTGAAGAGTGGGACACCCAGCTGGGCACCCAGGGTTTGCTTCAAAGCTTTCTTCTTCAGAGGAAAGAGACCTTGTGAGTTTCAGTTAAGGTCAACAAGATCTAAGCAGCCTGAAGGACTTAAGCCATTGGGCATCTCCAGCATGCCAACTGCTATGGTTATTGAAAGTTTGTGTTTGCAAAACTGTTGCAGCTTTCATTCACACACCCACAAACCAAGACTTTGGAAATATCCACTACAGAGTCATCCTTCAGGGTACAGTCTCCAACAGGATTTCGAGTCTGTAGAAGAGACAGTGCCTGGGTGTGGTGTCTGGCACAGAAACACCAAGAATCCCCAATGGGGTGACACATAATCATTATTAACAGGGTAAAGATCAGTCCCTTCAATGATAAAAATAGTAATGATAGTAATAATAATAAGGAGGAGGAGGGAGGAGGAGAACAACAACAACAATTTAAACAAAAAATGAAAGGCAACATTTCTGGGAGTTTCTAAAAACAGTTGGCCTCAACCATTGACCCAAAGCCAACTCCTCTTACTTGATGTGGGAAAGTGAGTTTTGCCCCAGTTTCCTGGGTACTTCCCCATCTTTCCACCCCAACCTTCAGATCTCATAGTCATCGCCATTCATTATCCAACCTCCAGAGAAGGGAATCTCCTCATCCTAGAACACATGAAGCTATTCACATAACGGAATCCATACTGACACTGAAGAAGGAGTCAGGCATGGCAGTGTGTGCCCACTGTGGTCCCAGCACTCAGAAGGCTGGTGGAAGAGGATCACCAAGCCTCAAGTTCAAAACCAGCCTTGCATTTGTGTGTGTGTGTGTGTGTGTGTGTGTGTGTGTGTGTGTGTGTGTGTGTGTGTGTGTGTGTGTGTGTGTGTGGTGTGTGTGTGTGTGTGTGTGTGTGTGGTGTGGTGTGTGTGTGTGTGTGTGTGTGTGTGTGTGTGTGTGTGTGTGTGGTGTGTGGGGGGTGTGTGTGTGTGTGTGTGTGTGTGTGTGTGTGTGTGTGGTGTGTGTGTGTGTGTGTGTGGTGTGTGTCTGTGTGTGTGTGTGTGTGTGTGTGTGTGTGTGTCTGTGTGTGTGTGGGGTGTGTGGTGTGTGTGTGTGTGTGTCTGTGTGTGTGTGTGTGTGGGGTGTCTGTGTGTGTTTGTGTGTGTGTGTGTGTGTGTGTGTGTGTGTCTGTGTGTGTGTGTGTGTGTGTGTGTGTGTGTGTGTGTGTGTGTGTGTGTGTTGGGGTGTGTGTGTGTGTGTCTGTGTGGGGTGTGTATGTGTGTCTGTGTGGGGGGTGTGTGTGTGTGTCTTAGCCATTCTCTGACTGGAATAAGATGAAGGCTCACAGTAGTTTTTATTGGCATTGCCCTGACAACAAAGATATTGAACATTTTTACGAATACCTCTCAGCCACTTGTATTTCATCCTTTGAGAACTCTGGTTCCATGTCCTATTTTTTAATTGGGTTGTTTGTTTTCTTGAGGTTTACTTTGCTCACTTCTTTTAATATTTTAGACTAGACACTATTCACCTATAGATGTATAGCCAGGAAAGGTTTTTTTTTTCTATTTGCAGGCTGCCTCTTTGCTTGAATGATGGAGTCCTTAACCCTACCAAGGATTTCTTTGGTGAGATCCCACTTGTCAGTATGCCTAAGCTACCAGGTTCTGTTCAGAAAGTGCTTTCCTGTGCCTGTAAGTTGAAGCACATTCTGTGTTCTCCTCCGCCAGATTCCAAGTATCGGGTCTTATGCTGGGATCCCTCATCCATTTGCAGTAGACTTCTGTGCAGAGGGAGAGATAAGAATCGAGTTTCATTCCTCTACACACAGCCATCCAGTCTGACCAGCAGCACTTGTTGACGGCTGCTCTCTCTACCCCAGTGTGTACTGATGGCTTTCTATGATCAGGTGGATGTAGGCATGTGGACTTACATGTGGAGCCTCAATTCTATCCCATTGGTGGCTGTATCCGTTCTTAGGCCAGTGACCATGCGGTTATCACCATTACAGATAGGCGTGTAGCATAATTTGAAGTCCAGGACTGTGATATTCTCTAGCACTATTTTTATTACTCAGGATTATATACGCTGCCCGGGGTCTTTTGTGTTTCCATATGAAATCTAAGATTATTTGTTCAATTTCTGTAAAAAAAACTTGTGTTGCATTTTGATGGGGATTGAGTTGAATCTGCAGTTGTTTCTGATAGATAATCTTTTTCACTATAGAACTCCTACCAATGCACCGGCATGGAGATTATTACAGCTTCTTTTCAGTGTCTTAAATTTTTATTGTGCTTTCTTGTTGATGTTTGTTTGTTTGTTTTGTTGTTTGTTTGTTCATTTTTTGTTATTATGCTTTTACTATTGAAAATGGTTGTTTCCTCAACTGCAAATGCTGGCAAGGATGTGGGAAAAGGGAAAACACTGTCCCTCCTGATAGGAATACAAACTGTATATCAGAGTGGACATTCCTCAAAAAGCCGGAAGTAGATCTTTCTTATGATCCAGCTGAACTCTTGGGTGTATTCCCAAAATTCGCTAAATCCCAGTAGAGTGACACTTTGCTTATGCATGTCTGTGAGGAAATAGAAACAGCCTAGATAACGGAATATTATTCAGATGTTAAGAAAAA